>NW_007380034.1:24516-46188 GCF_000475195.1 Diaphorina citri
ATTTGTATGACTTTTTTTTTCCAACCCATTCAAATTTGCCAAAAAATTCAACATAGGTATCTGACCTGCCATCACCACTATACGAACTTCAAGGTAAAAGAGAAGTTGTACCTAATAAATGAATACACAAATTTGAAATGAAACGAAATACTTGTTTAATAAACTGTTAATAACAAATAAAAAAGGTAAAATTAAAATTGTAGAAAAATAGGTATGTACATGTGGGCAACGGGAAGGAGAGATATCCACACCATGGATCGCCTAGGATGCACCCATAGCCGTTATCACGAGTGCAGACATTCCCCTAGTGGTTAGGAAGGAAACTAAGGATACCGCCGAGTATCAAGGTCCAGCGAGAGATCAGGGATTGGTCTCAGTCTGGTATCAGAATCAAACCTGCTCAGAACTCAGTGTGTGATAAGTAACGTACGGCCAGGGAGTCTCCTCCTCTCCTTTACGCGTTTGCCCACAGTTAGCCTTTCACTTGTAATATCGTTATCATTAGTGCCTCTTAGATTTAATTGTTACTTCATCCTTTTAATATCAATAAACTGTTTATCTTTTAAATCCCGCATATATCTTATTATTAATAATTCTTAGTGTAGTGTAAATAAATTCGTAGACAATGGAGATCCCGGAAGGCGGTGAGATCAACAATCTTCTCAACAAAAGCTCTCCTCACCCCCAGCGACCGGCCTCGCCTACATACATATATTAACTTCAAAGTCCTAACCAACTGTTTTTCTCTTTTTTTTTGGACGGTCCAGGCTCCAAATCATCACTTGGGCCTGGTCGGGGAACGGTGGACATAGGAACGGCCGCTGCATTATGCACCAAGGTGACGACTGCAATCAGAACACTATACTTATGAGAACCATTGTCAGGGTAGTGATGCGTAGATACTAATGAAGTGGATATTTGACAATTATGTTATCTGCAATTGTAGGTCTTATTATATTCAAGAAAGAGAGATCAGTGGTGATCGACTTTGAGATTTATACCTATACAGAGAGAAACATGATATGAGTAACACTTACGTTCTAGCTCTTCGTCTCCGGCGAAAGGATCCTCTTCTTCAGTGACAGTGGGAGTGGCTTTGTTGCAATTTCCCTCGCAGTTCGCGCAGAGCTTCGAACAGAAGAGACCGACGCGCCGGCACCCGCAGTTCTTTGAAGAAATCTTTGTAAGAAAAATCAAGGAATTTAAATTGTGTTAAGCGTGAATGCTTGTCTAAAATGTTGTTCTCCGCTACACTACGCTAAATTTCATGACTTGACTTGTATTCGAACCACCAACCTCCAGTTGCAGAGTCCACCGCGCTAACCACTGTAGGTACCACTGAATTTTGAAAGAAAAATAAATAAAATAAGAACGATACGAAATGTTTTTCCAAGGTGGTTGGTTAGTTCAGGCCAAAATTTCGTTTTTGAAATTTTGCTAAAACTCCCCAATCGTGTCGGAGGGCCGAATGGGGCCGACGCGACGGCCGTGTGTGATTCGTGTAAATGGAACTTTGCCCAAAAAACGGGCTGCAAATTTTTAGCATTTCCAGTCTGCGGAAATCAAAATGGCGGTTGGCGGGTATTTGAAATTTTGATAATTTTCGGCTCCGGCCCTGTGATACGTTAACTTTTCAAGTTTAAACTACCTATTTTATTTAAAAAACCATGTAAAAAGAAAAATTGAAATGAAAATCCACAAATTGGGTAAGTAGGTAGTTGGTATCAGTTAGGTGAAAGAGGAAATTGAGCAAGCATGTTCTGATTGCAGTCGTCACCTTGGTGTATGATGCAGCGGCCGTTCCTATGTCCACCGTTCCCCGACCAGGCCCAAGTGATGATTTGGAGCCTGGACCGTCCAAAAAAAAGAGAAAAACAGTTGGTTAGGACTTTGAAGTTAATATATGTACATAGGTACCTATTTTTCTACAATTTTAATTTTACCTTTTTTATTTGTTATTAACAGTTTATTAAACAAGTATTTCGTTTCATTTCAAATTTGTCTGTCGGTAGGTAACAAATTTTGTAGGTATCTACGTACCTATCATTAGGGGTCATATATCTACTAGTGTTTTAGGATAAGGCCCTAGGATCTAGGGCCCTATCCTAAGGCCCTATATGTAGGCGTTAAGTAACAAAAGAGCGGATAATATTGCACAAGTTGGCTTGCACAAGAGACTGGTAAACCTAGTCGTCTTTACGGCCCATGGGAGTGCCTTTAGACCTAGAGTTCTGTGGTAAACCCTAGTTAAGGCCCTATTGCTAAAGGACATTAGCTTCAGTACTAGGCTCTTGATGACACTGAGGTGATGGCCCTTGGCTGGAAGTCCTTCTTTGGTGGAAGTTGGTGGGCCATCCAGGTCGTCTCGGCACGTAGAACTGGCCATCATGAGGACGGTCTTGGAACCTAGGGTCCTATGATAAACTGTCCGTTCAGAACTGACTTAGCTGGCTCATCACCACATTGATCTGGCATCCGTTGTCCACATGTTCCATGACCTGTTCCTTGGCTGGAGGTCTTTCCTTTTTTTTTTCCTTGGTTTAGGGTTCTACGGTAGGGCTGGCCGTTCAGAACTGACTTAGCTGGTTAAACTGTTCGTTCAGAAACTGAGAACTTACTCAGCTAGCTCAATTCAGAACTAACTCAGCTAGCTCAATTTAGAACTGACTCAGCTGGCTCATCGCCCACATTGATCTGGCATCCGTTATGTACATGCTCCATGACCTGTTCCTTGCCTGAGAGTTCTTCCTGATTGGCTATCCAGGTCGCGTCCCAGCCATGTAACACCAGAAAGGTCTTGGGACCTAGGGTCCTTATGAGAACTGTCCGTTCAGACTGGCTTCAGCTGGGCTCATCACCACATTGATCTGGCATCCCATTATGTACATGATGTTCCATGACCTGTCTTTCAACGAGCACACTTGCGTGTTTCAACTTGGACGCGACGCTGCCAACTCGTTTTATTTTTCTCCCCTTGAAAATTTCCATCGCGCTCTTCTGCAGGGTTCGGCGATCGTTGCAATAAAAGTTTGCGCCTTTGCGGGCATTTGGACGGCCGCGACGCGGGTTCCGTTGCTCGCTTTGCGTTCGAGTTTGATGGGGGCGCTCTTGGGCGATTCCATGTCAAATGGGAGGACATTGGGGGTTATGGGAAGTGGAATTCCGATGGATGTGTGCGGTGTTCTAATCCTTGATGATGCATCTGAGGGACCTGGTGGGGGGAGCAGAGAGAAGAGTATCAGGGCGGAGTTATGAAACTTGGGGCGAGAGACTCCTTTTGCCGTCAAGGTTCGCTCAGGTTCAGCAAAATATCTACCAGGAAAGTTTACGAGAGCGAATTTTTTTGTTTTTTTTTTTTTTTTTTTTTTTTTTTTTTTTTTTTTTTTTTTTTAAGAGGTTTGACAGAGGGAACTTTAACTGCTATGGTCTTATCGTCCCGAAATCGAGGAGAGAAGGAAGACAGGATAGGAGAAAGCCAGCCGTTTCCGAGAACGAACATTATCCCATCAGGATAAAATCCGCCCCGGGCGGGAATCGAACCCGCGGCCTAGCGCTTACAAGGCAGACGCACTACCAACTAAGCTAACTAGGCTGGCTTGGGAGAGAGAGACTCCTTGCCGTGCAAGTTCAAGTTCTCAGTTCAAAATATCTACCAGGAAAGTTTAGAGAGCAAAATCTTTGTAAGAAAAATCAAGGAATTTAAATTGTGTTAAGCGTGAATGCTTGTCTAAAATGTTGTTCTCCGCTACATACGCTAAATTTCATGACTTGACTATACAACCAACCTCCACAGTTGCAGAGTCCACCGCGCTAACCACTGTACTACTGAATTTTGAAAGAAAAATAAATAAAATAAGAACGATACGAAATGTTTTTCCAAGGTGGTTGGTTAGTCCAGGCCAAAATTTCGTTTTTGAAATTTTGCTAAAACTCCCCAATCGTGTCGGAGGGCCGAATGAGGCCGACGCGACGGCCGTGATTCATGTAAATGGAACTTTGCCTAAAAAACGGGCTGCAAATTTTTAGCATTTCCAGTCTGCGGAAATCAAAATGGCGGTTGGCGGGTATTTGAAATTTTGATAATTTTCGGCTCCGGCCCTGTGATACGTTAACTTTTCAGGTTTAAACTACCTATTTTATTTAAAAAACCATGTAAATTTGTAAAAAGAAAAATTGAAATGAAAATCCACAAATTGGGTAAGTAGGTAGTTGGTATCAGTTAGGTGAAAGAGGAAATTGAGCAAGCAGCCTTTTGGATGACCTAGACGTCCAAGTCATATGAGAAAAGTGATGAAAAAAACTGGAGAACACTCATCTACAAGTTGGTAAGTTTGAAATATGGAAACTCTCTCCTTACATCCCACCCAACACTCAACCCCTCCATGGAAATGAGGCAACTAAATTATGGTAATTATGCAGAAGTCACGTCCGTGGAAAAGTGAAGCTCCTTTCAACTGTTCGTTCAGAACTGACTTAGCTAGCTCAATTCAGAACTAACTCAGCTAGCTCAATTTAGAACTGGCTCAGCTGGCTCATCGCCACATTGATCTGGCATCCGTTATGTACATGCTCCATGACCTGTTCCTTGGCTGGAAGTCCTTCCTTGATTGGCTATCCAGGTCGTCCCAGCATGTAGAACCAGAAGGTCTTGGGACCTAGGGTCCTATGAGAAACTGTCCGTTCAGAACTGACTCAGCTGGCTCATCACCACATTGATCTGGCATCCATTATGTACATGTTCCATGACCTGTTCTTTCAACGAGCACACTTGCTGTTTCAACTTGGACGCGACGCTGGCCAACTCGTTATTTTCTCCCTTGAGAATTTTCACGCGCTCTTCCAGGTTCGCGATGCGTTCGAGTTTGCGCTTGCGGCATTTGGACGCTGCGACGCGGTTCCGTTGCCGCTTGCGTTCGATTTTGATGCGCTCTTGCGATTCCATGTCGATGGGGGACATTGGGGGGGAGGTGGATGCGATGGAGTGTGCGGGTTCATCCTTGATGAGCATTGAGCCTGGTGGGGGACAGAGAGAAGAGATCGGGGGAGGTTAGAAACTTGGGAGAGAGAGACTCCTTGCCGTGCAAGTTCTCAGTTCAGCACAATATCTACCAGGAAAGTTTAGAGAGCGAAATCTTTGTAAGAAAAATCAAGGATTTTTTTTTAAAGAGGTTTGACAGAGGGAACTGTAACTGCTATGGTCTTATCGTCCCGGAATCGAAGAGAGAAGGAAGACAGGATAGGAGAAAGCCAGCCGTTCCGAGAACGAACATTATCCCATCAGGATAAAATCCGCCCCGGGCGGGAATCGAACCCACAGCCTAGCGCTTACAAGGCAGACGCACTACCAACTAAGCTAACTAGGCTGGCTTGGGAGAGAGAGACTCCTTGCCGTGCAAGTTCAAGTTCTCAGTTCAAAATATCTACCAGGAAAGTTTAGAGAGCAAAATCTTTGTAAGAAAAATCAAGGAATTTAAATTGTGTTAAGCGTGAATGCTTGTCTAAAATGTTGTTCTCCGCTACATACGCTAAATTTCATGACTTGACTATACAACCAACCTCCACAGTTGCAGAGTCCACCGCGCTAACCACTGTACTACTGAATTTTGAAAGAAAAATAAATAAAATAAGAACGATACGAAATGTTTTTCCAAGGTGGTTGGTTAGTCCAGGCCAAAATTTCGTTTTTGAAATTTTGCTAAAACTCCCCAATCGTGTCGGAGGGCCGAATGAGGCCGACGCGACGGCCGTGATTCATGTAAATGGAACTTTGCCTAAAAAACGGGCTGCAAATTTTTAGCATTTCCAGTCTGCGGAAATCAAAATGGCGGTTGGCGGGTATTTGAAATTTTGATAATTTTCGGCTCCGGCCCTGTGATACGTTAACTTTTCAAGTTTAAACTACCTATTTTATTTAAAAAACCATGTAAAAAGAAAAATTGAAATGAAAATCCACAAATTGGGTAAGTAGGTAGTTGGTATCAGTTAGGTGAAAGAGGAAATTGAGCAAGCAGCCTTTTGGATGACCTAGACGTCCAAGTCATATGAGAAAAGTGATGAAAAAAACTGGAGAACACTCATCTACAAGTTGGTAAGTTTGAAATATGGAAACTCTCTCCTTACATCCCACCCAACACTCAACCCCTCCATGGAAATGAGGCAACTAAATTATGGTAATTATGCAGAAGTCACGTCCGTGGAAAAGTGAAGCTCCTTTTTGTATTCAACCTAACCCTATAATAACACTAAGCACTGCTCTAATTGTGAAAACTCCTTCTTGCGTTTAACCTAACCCTATAATAACACTGGTCACTGCTCGTTTGTGTCAGTTCCTTTGGTAGCAATATTCCACGGACGTGACTTCTGCACAAGTATACCCTAAATGGTAGATTTCATAATAATCATAATACAGTTCACTAAATTTCATGACCCAAAGTCCACCCACCCTGAGGTTGCTTATGAGTTTAACGGAGGCCTGTTCCACAAAGCACAGAGTCATTCATGAACCGACCACTGGTTGAAAAAATTATAAGTAATCTAGATTTTCTCTTACCGTCAGAAGAATTCATGTCTATGTAACAGCTCATATTTGGCAATGCTGAATTGACCAGATTAGTTGTGTCGGGGAACTCCTCGTGCATGGGAAACTGATTTGACGAGTCTAGCGTTGTATAGGTGGCACTACTGGAATTGGACGAACACCTTGTCATATCAAACGTATCATTGCTATTTTCACTTTTCAACAATTTAGACTGTATACTAGAATCGGACGTGTTGTTTTTCAGCTCATTGTAGGTGTCTTGGAAGCTCTTTGCCATTAGCTCCTGTTCTTCCATGATGTTTGTTGAGAAGAGAACTTGTGTTGGTGTTGGTGTCTGATTTGAGCTCACATTTTGCATGATGAATTTCTCGATTTCTGGTGTAGTGAAATTAAGTTTGTTTAGATCGGGACTTGACAACACTGGGATATTAAGATTCAACATTGGATGATTGGGGAGCCTCAGTCGTGGCTTCTTTGCATTCTTGTTCCCTTGACTATTGCTATTGTCCATCCCTGGTTGGAATTCTAGTTTTAGATTTCTTTTGAGTGGGTTGTTGGGCATATTTTGATTTGTTGATGTGGGCACCAGTTGTTGATTGTCGTTTTTATTTGTGTTGGAATTGAAGAAGTTATTCATTTTTGGAGCCCAGAAAACTTAGAATGCCTTGTCAGTTAGGATCACTTAATTGTTCAGATTATAATTGTGATATTGATATTACAACAAATAGAACCATCTCAAAAGCTATGCAGAATTGATGTGTCTGACACTTGGTTGAAGTTCTGAAACAAAAGAGAAAAAAGAAAAATTCATCATTAGATTTGAATCTTCAGAAATACTATTGCCCTGGTAAATTCTCCTTTTAAGAAAAGAGATATCACACATGCTGGGATGTGTTAAAAAATCAAGGATTTCAATTGATAAGGTACTCTGCATTCATAACATTATAAATTAATAGGTAGGTATTTAAATGAGATAAGTAAATACTCGAGTCAAATGGTTCTATGCCAAACAGTCAGGTTCAAGCCAATTTGTTTTCTTCTTCACAGCGAGAGAAAAATAGAAGTGATGCAACAAAAAGGAATTAATAACAAATCACTTGGAATGTTTTTTTCTTGATTTTATTTTCAATGGAAAACTGGTTGGTATGTGTCCAGATATCATACATGCCATGGTTGGCAGAAGAAATGGGCAGTAAAAAAAAAAAAAGATGTTTTGTTTGTTTCTCGAGTGATAAAGTGACATTTTGTATTTATCTCTCTATGCTAGCATTGGCAATTAAGGTTTATTGAAATATGGAAACTCTCTCCTTACATCCCGCCCAACACTCAACCCCTCCATGGAAATGAGGCAACTAAATTATGGTAATTATGCAGAAGTCACGTCCGTGGAAAAGTGAAGCTCCTTTTTGTATTCAACCTAACCCTATAATAACACTAAGCACTGCTCTAATTGTGAAAACTCCTTCTTGCGTTTAACCTAACCCTATAATAACACTGGTCACTGCTCGTTTGTGTCAGTTCCTTTGGTAGCAATATTCCACGGACGTGACTTCTGCACAAGTATACCCTAAATGGTAGATTTCATAATAATCATAATACAGTTCACTAAATTTCATGACCCAAAGTCCACCCACCCTGAGGTTGCTTATGAGTTTAACGGAGGCCTGTTCCACAAAGCACAGAGTCATTCATGAACCGACCACTGGTTGAAAAAATTATAAGTAATCTAGATTTTCTCTTACCGTCAGAAGAATTCATGTCTATGTAACAGCTCATATTTGGCAATGCTGAATTGACCAGATTAGTTGTGTCGGGGAACTCCTCGTGCATGGGAAACTGATTTGACGAGTCTAGCGTTGTATAGGTGGCACTACTGGAATTGGACGAACACCTTGTCATATCAAACGTATCATTGCTATTTTCACTTTTCAACAATTTAGACTGTATACTAGAATCGGACGTGTTTTTCAGCTCATTGTAGGTGTCTTGGAAGCTCTTTGCCATTAGCTCCTGTTCTTCCATGATGTTTGTTGAGAAGAGAACTTGTGTGTTTTTCAGCTCATTGTAGGTGTCTTGGAAGCTCTTTGCCATTAGCTCCTGTTCTTCCATGATGTTTGTTGAGAAGAGAACTTGTGTTGGTGTTGGTGTCTGATTTGAGCTCACATTTTGCATGATGAATTTCTCGATTTCTGGTGTAGTGAAATTAAGTTTGTTTAGATCGGGACTTGACAACACTGGGATATTAAGATTCAACATTGGATGATTGGGGAGCCTCAGTCGTGGCTTCTTTGCATTCTTGTTCCCTTGACTATTGCTATTGTCCATCCCTGGTTGGAATTCTAGTTTTAGATTTCTTTTGAGTGGGTTGTTGGGCATATTTTGATTTGTTGATGTGGGCACCAGTTGTTGATTGTCGTTTTTATTTGTGTTGGAATTGAAGAAGTTATTCATTTTTGGAGCCCAGAAAACTTAGAATGCCTTGTCAGTTAGGATCACTTAATTGTTCAGATTATAATTGTGATATTGATATTACAACAAATAGAACCATCTCAAAAGCTATGCAGAATTGATGTGTCTGACACTTGGTTGAAGTTCTGAAACAAAAGAGAAAAAAGAAAAATTCATCATTAGATTTGAATCTTCAGAAATACTATTGCCCTGGTAAATTCTCCTTTTAAGAAAAGAGATATCACACATGCTGGGATGTGTTAAAAAATCAAGGATTTCAATTGATAAGGTACTCTGCATTCATAACATTATAAATTAATAGGTAGGTATTTAAATGAGATAAGTAAATACTCGAGTCAAATGGTTCTATGCCAAACAGTCAGGTTCAAGCCAATTTGTTTTCTTCTTCACAGCGAGAGAAAAATAGAAGTGATGCAACAAAAAGGAATTAATAACAAATCACTTGGAATGTTTTTTTCTTGATTTTATTTTCAATGGAAAACTGGTTGGTATGTGTCCAGATATCATACATGCCATGGTTGGCAGAAGAAATGGGCAGTAAAAAAAAAAGATGTTTTGTTTGTTTCTCGAGTGATAAAGTGACATTTTGTATTTATCTCTCTATGCTAGCATTGGCAAATTAAGGTTTTATGATAAACAAATAGATGTGCACTGTAATTTGAGTTTTTCATTTAAAATTCCATTTTTTCCCTTTTGAATAATCTCCAAATGAACTACCTATTTGAAACATTCTGTTCTGTAGTATTTGTTTAAAAAGAATGGAAATCCTTGAAAACTGGTTCTGATAAAGACAAATAAAAAAATACATGGAACAATATTATTATCTACATAGTGTTATTGTGCCAGTGTATTTTCTTAATGTGATTTTTCTGAGTTTGTCTCAATTTTTAAGGATTGTAGGGTGGTAACAACAAGTAGAACCAACTATTTAATTATTCAATCAATTTTTATTTAACATAGAATCATACTTACCTAAAAAAAAGAAAAAAAAATCATCATTATCATCCCAATCTGTAAAATCTACATAAATCTCAACAAAGGAACACAGTTATTCTATCTATTATTTTTTAATTAGGATGTTTTATTATTATTATTTTAGTGTGATAAAAATAAGCCCCAAGTATGGGTCCATAGCCATAGACTGTATAAACCTAACCTCAAATTCTACTGATAAAAGATAAACAAGGCTACTCACATCAGCAATGATCACAAGGGATTGGTCCAATATTAAAACAAAAATTCACAACAATAAAACCAAACAAAATGCTTCAAAGGAAAAAGTCTTAAATGTTTCTTTTATACTGATAAAGAATACAGAAAATGGTAAGAAAAATTGAAAAATATTTAAACAAATACCTAACAAATCAGGTAGGTACTTATGCAACACTTGAGAACAAATTGAACAAACACAACACTTTGAAGAAAATAATAGTAATAGGTATGTATCTCAATTGTTTTTTTACAGTGATAAAGAAAAAATGTCAAGGAAAAATATCTCCAAAGTTAAAAAATATCAAATAGGTAGTTTACAGTGATAAAGAAAAAATGTCAAGGAAAAATATCTCCAAAGTTAAAAAATATCAAATAGGTAGATGAAATACCTAGAACTACAGTGATAAAGAAAAAATGTCAAGGAAAAATATCTCCAAAGTTAAAAAATATCAAATAGGTAGTTGAAATACCTAGAACTTGGCTAGTACTTGTAGAACTTGGCTAGTACTTGAACAAAAGTAAACAGATTAGATTCTAGAAGTTGGAATTTACTTGGAAGTTTAGAGAGTTGATAACGCGCTGAGAGTATGTGGAACACTGAATGGGAATGTATGACTCATACTTGGGATTGAGTTGGGGTAACCCCACACAAGTTTGATGGAGGTAGGGGAGAGAAACTGTGTGTGGTGGCTCTCAACTTGTACTATAATAGCATCTCCAGTATTCTATTGCTATTATTAATAAAGTCCCTCTAAGATCATGGAAATAGTAAAAAAAGAAGGTCCTTATAAAGAACAGAAGGGAAATTACACATAAAAATTGACCTGCAAGATTCATAGAAAAATTTACCTTCAAAAATCATAGAAATACATAAAATAAGAAAGCCCTTATAAAAGAGAGTGGTCAACTTGACAGAGGACAAAAAATTCACACTAAATAATGAAAAGACCAAGAAAAGCCTTACAGAGAACAAAATGAAACAGGTTACAAATAACAGAAAAATTGACATCCTAAAGAAGAAAGAAAACTATGTTAGGAAATGACAAAAAAATAAAGTGAATTAAATATAGGAAAGAGAAAAAATAAGAAGAAAATAAAAATTCTAGTAAAAAAAGCTAAGAAAAGGACAAAAAAATAATAAAAAATAATGAAAAATAAATAAGTAGGTGAATAAAAGGAGAAAAATAAAAAAAGAAGAAATCTAAAAAAAAAACAATGTGGCTGATGCATCTAAGTTTAAAAAATTTCTCCACGCCACACCTTAAATCTCAAGCCGCCTCCAATTCATACCGTGTTTATTATTAGAAAAACACGTCACCACAGAGCCTCCTCATTGGTCGAGAGGGCGAGTAGTTGCTTCTCCCTGTGTTACAATGGGAAGGGGGTTTTACTATGTCACGTGACAGCATCTCGTAAATTAATAATAAAAAATAAATAAGTAGGTGAATAAAAGGAGAAAAATAATAAAAGAAGAAATCTAAAAAAAAAAAACAATGTGGCTGATGCATCTAAGTTTAAAAAAATTCTCCACACCGCACCTCAAATCTCAAGCCGCCTCCATTTCACACCGTGTTTATTATTAGAAGAACACGTCACCACGGAGCCTCCTTATTGGTCGAGAGGGCGAGTAGTTGCTTCTCCCTGTGTTACAATGGGAAGGGGGTTTTACTATGTCACGTGACAGCATCTCGTAAATTATCATATTAGGATAGGAGTCAGGCTCGAAAATAGGGTGATTGCTGTGATTAGGGTGTCCGATCCTTTCCAGAGGGTGTGTTTATGTACTGGGCTGAGATGAGCTCGGACGACGTGGGATAGCTGTCCCCGGCGGCAATCGTAAATTATCATATTAGGATAGGAGTCAGGCTCGAAAATAGGGTGATTGCTGTGATTAGGGTGATAGGGTGTCCGATCCTTTCCAGAGGGTGTGTTTATGTACTGGGCTGAGATGAGCTCGGACGACGTGGGATAGCTGTCCCGGCGGCAATTTAATGAAGAGTTTAGTTTTGTTTGCTGTAATCTGTCACTTAAGTATTCAAGAATTCAAGTGATATTTATGTACAGGATGGGCTATAGGGAATGGTTTATGATGTTTATCTGATTGTACAGGGTGTCCCAAACTGTTTGGCTGAGGGACGTTAAACAGGGAGAAGATCAGCTTAGTCTGGCTGGGGGACTTTAAACAGGGAGAAGATCAGCTTAGTCTGGCTGGGGGACTTTAAACAGGGAGAAGACCAGCTAAGTCTGGCTGGGGGGACTTCAAACAGGGAGTAGACCAGCTAAGTCTGGCTGGGGGACTTTAAACAGGGAGTAGACCAGCTTAGTCTGGCTGGGGGAAAGATATAGCAAAGGTTGAGTGCGAAGAACATTCACTCGTAAAATTTGTGGCCAAAACCAAATGTCAGCCCAAAGCAATTACCCTAGCTAGGGCTGATTGAGAGGCTGACGGAAAACGCCGACCCCGTCTGTACATGGGAAAAGGAAAAAAAAAAAACTTTGTGGACTGTGGACACCCTGTATACTAATGTTTATTGATATAATTATGTATGCATTTTCACACTTGTACGAACTAAGGGCCAGGTTGGATCTTGTGTGTATGCTGATAGCCCGTGGCACAAGGACATCAGGTATAGTTATAGGTACAGGGGAACCTACAGCCTAACCAAACTAAACATCAACATTTTCGGCCGATTACGGCCGGTCGGAAAGATAGAAAAAATCTCTGTAAAATTACTAAAAAAAAAAAAAAACCTGAAAGTGAACTTATTTGGAAAAGTTGTCAGCTCCCATGGTGTAGTGGTCATTGCGCTCGCTTTGCACGCGGGAGACCCGGGTTCGATTGCCGATTTAAATTACAACTAGGTATAATGGAATCCCTCTGACCCCTATTCCCGGCCCTGGAAGTTGTTTTTTATACTACAAACTACAAACACTGCATGTTGGAACATGAATGATAAACAGGGGCGGAATCGGTATGCATAGTATGATATATTCTAGTTTGTGACCAGGGATGGACTTGCATTCGCCTCCTTGGGAAGAGATGCTGCTAAAAAAAAAAAAAAAAAAAAAAAAAAAAAAAAAAAAAGGTTTTCGTCCAGTTCAGACTTATGTGGCGTATGGTACAGGTGGACCAATAAATGGTACGTTTTTTAGGTGGGCGAATAAATGTACACTTACCCTATAATGGAATCCCTCTGACCCCATTCCCGGCCCTGGAAGTTGTTTTTTATACTACAAACACTACATGTTGGAACATGAATGATAAACAGGGGCGGAATCGGTATGCATAGTATGATATATTCTACTTTGTGACCAGGGATGGACTTGCATTGTTGTGGTCAAAGATGAAAATCAAGTTTAATTTTATGATTATTTTTCAATTCATGCAAATGAATATGAAGATGCTGCTCGCATGGAAGAGATGTTGCTAAAAAAAAAAATCTCAAACTATTGAAATCATCAAGATTATTAAAAAAATCATTATGCATGTAAATTCCACACTACTTATCAGAGTACAACATGTAATTATTTGATTATAGTGTATCAAGGTAAAGGAATAAGGAGAGGTATGATTGTATGAACCCATAGATTCTTCAATCTTCATAGCTTGAAGGTTTTTAAGGCAGAATTTCTGAGGGTGTGGAATTGTCTACATTTCAGAAATACAGACCCCATAGATTCTTCAATCTTCATAGCTTGAAGGTTTTTAAGGCAGAATTTCTGAGGGTGTGGAATTGTCTACATTTCAGAAATACAGAAAAGATTTCAATGGAGAAAAAAAAAGTGTAAAAAAAAAAAGATCTTGTGGTGTGTGTTTAAAGATTACCATAAATTTCATGTTATCATGGATTTTATAAAGTTCTATGTTAATTTCTGTCACATATTAATGTGCTTTACGGTGCTATGATTGCTAAATTATAGAGCAAGTACCTATGGGTACACAGATAGTAAATAATAATAAAGGAAGGACGGACTAAAAATTCAAATTATCTAGGTAAAATTCAAATTATTTTGTTGGTTTACATTAAAAAAAAAAAAAAAATGTATTTAAAAAAATGGTTATGAAGTTAAGAGATTGGGTTGTATGTCGAGGAGGAAGAAGAAAGATAATTATGAAGAAGTTACTCACCTATTTTTCTACTTTTCCTTTGTGTTATGCGGTATGCCCAAAAAGGATATATGTGTATGGGCTTTTGTGTTCGCGTGCCCGTTCGAAATGAGAGATCTGAGTTTTTTTTTTAATTTTTCCGAGGTGATTTATGAATACAAAATTATTGACAATGATATTAGGTTTATAATACCTGCTATTGGTAGGTAACATAATATTATGTAGATGCAAAATAAATCTCAGCATATTTATGATTAAATTTTCAGGGTTCTTTTTTATTCTTGCCTCGTGTTGGATGCTCGTCAGCTCGTGTTGTGGTCAAAGATGAAAATCAAGTTTAATTTTATGATTATTTTTCAATTCATGCAAATGAATATGAAGATGCTGCTCGCATGGTCCAAAGCAAAATATTCAAGAATTCAAGTGATATTTATGTACAGGATGGGCTATAGGGAATGGTTTATGATGTTTATCTGATTGTACAGGGTGTCCCAAACTGTTTGGCTGAGGAACGTTAAACAGGGAGTAGACCAGCTTAGTCTGGCTGGGGGGACTTTAAACAGGGAGTAGACCAGCTTAGTCTGGCTGGGGGACTTTAAACAGGGAGTAGACCAGCTTAGTCTAGCTGGGGGACTTTAAACAGGGAGTAGACCAGCTTAGTCTGACTGGGGGACTTTAAACAGGGAGTAGACCAGCTTAGTCTAGCTGAGGGACTTTAAACAGGGAGTAGACCAGCTTAGTCTAGCTGAGGGACTTTAAACAGGGAGTAGACCAGCTTAGTCTAGCTGAGGGACTTTAAACAGGGAGTAGACCAGCTTAGTCTAGCTGAGGGACTTTAAACAGGGAGTAGACCAGCTTAGTCTAGCTGAGGGACTTTAAACAGGGAGTAGTTAAACAGGGAGAAGATCAGCTTAGTCTAGCTGGGGGGACTTCAAACAGGGAGTAGACCAGCTAAGTCTGGCTGGGGGACTTTAAACAGGGAGTATACCAGTCTGGATTTCCCTTGCTAAAGATATAGCAAAGGTTGAGTGCGAAGAACATCCACTCGTAAAATTTGTGGCCAAAACCAAATGTCAGCCCAAAGCAATTACCCTAGCTAGGGCCGATTGAGAGGCTGAATGCTGATGGAAAACGCCGATCCCGTCCGTACACGGGAAAAGGAAAAGAAGAAGACTTTGTGGACTGTGGACACCCTGTATACTAATGTTTATTGATATAATTATGTATGCATTTTCACACTTGTACGAACCAAAAAAGATATATGTGTATGGACTTTTGTGTTCGCGTGCCCGTTCAAAATGAGAGATCTGAGTTTTTTTTTTAATTTTTCCGAGGTGATTTATAAATACAAAATTATTGACAATGATATTAGGTTTATAATACCTGCTATTGGTAGGTACTTTTTATAGGTAGGTAACATAATATTATGTAGATGCAAAATAAATCTCAGCATATTTATGATTAAATTTTCAGGGTTCTTTTTTATTCTTGCCTCGTGTTGGATGCTCGTCAGCTCGTGTTGTGGTCAAAGATGAAAATCAAGTTTAATTTTATGATTATTTTTCAATTCATGCAAATGAATATGAAGATGCTGCTCGCATGGTCCAAAGCAAAATATTCAAGAATTCAAGTGATATTTATGTACAGAAATCAAAGAGAGAAAGGATACAGGATAGGAGAAAGCCAGCCGTTCCAAGAAAGTCCACCCCGGGCGGAATCAAACCCGCGGTCTAGCGCTTACCGCGGCAGGTTTACTTGCGTTCAGTTCGTTGGTCATATCTGTAGGCAGTGTACATGTGTCAGCCATTAAAAAGAATCATACCTCTAAAAAAACCAATAACCAAGGTATTAAAAAAATTATGACATGGTTTTCCTTGAACCCGTGATCTCTGGCTTGGTGAACCAGCCAAACTGTTAAGAGACATGAAAGTTAAGAGCAGGTATTAATGTATGAGTATTAAACACATCATATTGCACCTCGACCAATTTTATCGTGTTATGTTATTAGAACTTATTAGTTATTGATTTATTATTACCTACTCAGCGAGACATGAAAGTTAAGAGCAGGTATTAATGTATGAGTTTTAAACACATCATATTGCACCTCGACCAATTTTATCGTGTTATGTTATTAGAACTTATTAGTTATTGATTTATTATTACCTACTCAGCCTCGGTGGTGTAGTGGTCAAGGCGCTCGCCTGGTAAACAGGAGGGCGTGGGTTCAATCCCAGCCGAGGTATGGAATTTTATCCTCAATATAATTTGAGAATTTGACCATAATAATAGTAGTAGCCTACTGCTGGAGTGAAGGCACTTTTCAGTCCTATGCGAGCAGTATAAATAAGCACTATTATTATTACATAGACTGGAAGATAGCCTTTTCACAATTTTTGTAGATATCACAGCATTACTAAGTGCCTCCTTTGCAATCAATTTCCTAGTTTTTCCATCTCCGAATTACCTTGTATGAATTTTATTTGTACGAGAGGTGAGCCTTTGTCTGTTGGTTTTCTCGATCTCAGGGTTACCTCATGTACTGATTTTCTTGGTATGATGGTGTTGTATTGGAATTTGAACCCGAATACAATAGGAAGGTCAGATAAAACACGATTGCATATTGGTTTCATTGTGGTACTCAATGTTCTGGTACTCTGTGTAAGGCGTCTTTCAGGTATCCCAACATGTTGTTAACTTTGAGGGTTTTTTTTTATGAGGAGGAAAAATCTTTATGACTTCTCCAGCATGGTGTGGAGGGTATGCTGGAGTCACGGCTCAGGGTATGGTGTTTCGTCCTTCTGTGGCACCATTCCTGGCCGCTCAACCCGCTAAAAAACCTCTCCGCTCTTCTTTCTTGGTCCCGGAACTTTTCTGTTATGACCTCGGGAAGCAAACTTTGAGGGTACACGGAAAAAATCCATCTTAAGGTGTGTCCACACAGCCGACGGCCGTCGATGGACTATGTGTGGACACACCTTAAGATCCCATCTAAGGCGCACTCCTTGATTACAAAGTCTGGAATTCCTTAGGCCAGCCACTCACTATCAGGTAGACCTGACAGGCGGACCTTTTCAGCCGTACCTGTCAGGTCTATCTGTTAGTGTGTGTGCTCATCAGGTAGACCTGACAGGCGGACCTTTTCAGCCGTACCTATCAGGTCTATCTGTTAGTGTGTGTGCTCATCCGGTAGACCTGACAGGCGGACCTTTTCAGCCGTACCTATCAGGTCTATCTGTTAGTGTGTGTGCTCATCCGGTAGACCTGACAGGCGGACCTTTTCAGCCGTACCTGTCAGGTCTACCTGATAGTGTGCGTGCTGATCAAGTCCATCTGTCAGGTCTACCTGATACCTGTGAGTGAGTGGCTGGCTCTAGACGGCGAGCTTTGAGTTACATAAAGCACACCTTTATTTTCAATGCCCAGCGCCTTAGGTATTAAGATGTTGAAGAACCACCATGAACAACTTTCAGATGCCTACGTCATCCTAGGAAGCCTAGAGATGTACGGATGATACTCGTATATCCAGCCGTTGCCAAACTGGAGGTCATTGGGTAACCCTCCCAGGTGAAAAGCTGCTTTTTTACTTTCCTTATCCTATAGGAAGGAAAGTAATGTAATCGGGTCAAAATTTCGATGGTCAGTTTTTAGTGCCAAAACACTATCCAGCCGTTGCCAAACTGGAGGTCATTGGGTACCCCTCCTAGGTGAAAAGCTGCTTTTTACTTTCTATTTTTACTTTCCTTATCCTATAGGAAGGAAAGTAATGTAATCGGGTCAAAATTTCGATGGTCAGTTTTTAGTGCCAAAACACGTTTTGAGGTCTCTAGAGCCTAAATCCAAAGTTTCAGCCATTGGTCCGTGTGTGTGTCTGTGTGTCTGTCTGTCTGTTTGGTTGAGATTGGTGCTGCGGTTGGCGGTATTTTGACCGCTTTTTGGCGGTTTTTGACCGTTTTTTTTGGCGGGTTTCAGCTATACCGACAAATTCTGAAGAATAAAAGGCCAAGTTTTTATTCAAAATGGTCGACCTATAAAAGAAGTGAGATCAGAAAATCGAGGCAAAAAGAACTCTTTTCCCTTCAACCTACATTCCCCGTTTTATGTGTATGTTGAAAACTCTGATTCTCAATTCCTTTCTCCTTAATTTTCAAATCTCACTTCTTTTATAGTCCGACATTTTTTGATATGGACTTGGCCTTTGTTCCCCTCATTTGAGTTCTTGTGGGAGATCTCACTCCGTTTTTTTCCAAGTGTGTATTGACCCTTAAAGACACGAAAAACTGTGAATGTAGTTTGAAGGAAAAAGAACATGACTTAATTTTCTAACCTCACTTCTTTCAATAGGCCAACATTTGTGAATAGGAACTTGGCCTGTCTACACTTTTGTGTTTTTGTGGGGGATCTCACTCCTTTTTTTTCAAGTGTATCTTTAGTATTTACGCATAATGAGTACAGATTTCCTTAATAATTGTTACCTAGCTACAGGCTCCATGTTTGCGAACTTTTGCGCCATTTCCCGTGAGCTCATACTCAAACTAAGATGGTTAGATAAGCTAGATTAGTCATAGTTTTTGACGTACATCCGTCAGTTTATATTGAAAACTAACAAGGATTAGATAAGCAAAATTACTAATAATTCACTAATTTGGAAAAAATGTGATGAGTTTCTATCAATTTCACGTGAAATATGTGGAATCATTTTCGAGTGATGAATACTTCTTCTTCTTTTTTTTTTTTTTTTTTTTTTTTTTTTTGGGGGTTTCTTGGTAGGTTGCTTGGCGGTATTTTGACCGCTTTTTGGCGGTTTTCTACCGTTTTTTGGCGTTTTTCAGCTATATTAACTAAACGATTAGAGGTATTGTAAAAGTTAGGGTAAAAGAACACTCAAAAAAGCATCATTCAATAGGATGAGGAAAGTCGTGTGATGTTCACACCAGATTTTTTTCGTTAGGTTTAATAGAGGGAACTGTTACTGCTGAAGTCTTAGGCGAGCCACTGACACTCACTGTCATATCAGATAGACCTGAAGGCGCTAGGCAGACTTCTTCAGCCGTTCTTGTCAGGTCTACCTGATAGTGTGTGTGTGTGCTCATCAGGTAGGCCTGACAGGCGGACCTGATAAGGTGTACCTGTCAGATCAACCTGATCAGGTCCCCTGTCAGGACTACCTGATAGTGTGTGTGCTCATCAGGTAGACCTGACAGGCGGACCTGATAAGGTGTACCTGTCAGATCAACCTGATCAGGGCCACCTGAAAGTGAGGGTGATGGCCTCAAGAAGGTTGGTAAGTGCTGAATCCTACACTAAGGTTTGAGTAGAGTTATCAGGCTAAAGCTCTTCTTCATCTGACTAACTTTAAGGCCAGCCACTCACTATCAGGTAGACCTGATGTTCTTCTTCTTATTCGCCTTTTCCCGTGTTCAAACGGGGTCGGCCTTTTTTTGTCAGCCTCACAATCGGCCCTAACTAGGGTGATTGCTTTGGGTTGATATTTGGTTTAGGCTACAAATTTGTACGAGCAGATGCCCTTCGCACTCAACCTTTGCTATTTCTCTAGCAAGGGAAATTTCAGGTATACTCCCTGTTTAACGTCCCCCAGTCAGACAAAATAATAATACTAATAATAATGAGGAAAGTAATAAGTCCTTCTATGGGGACAGACAGACAGACGACACCGAAGCGAATACAATAGCCCGTCCCTTATACCTTTTTTTATTACTATCGGAAAAATGAGTCAGTCGGCCGAAAATGAGCGATATTCAAGTCCTGTTTCTTCCCCTTTCCGTTAAAGCTAGAAATCAAAAATGCTTGGAAAACTGGAGAAGATCATTTTCTCGAAGCTTTAAGCTCGAATGGGACAAGAAGAAATTATCATCAGAAGAAAGAAGATCTACGAAAGAATGAATTGCCATAGACCTGAGCTGTTTCCTCCTCAGTCGACACAAACTTGAGCTATGTATGCTAAAGTTTTACACGAGGAGGATGCAGCTCAAAGTTTATTAAGCTTGAGATGGAATAGATCAGTTGCGCTTACTTGTGTGATGTTTCAAAGTCATAGAGCAGGAAAAATGAGGACCAACGGAATTTTTCTTTTTCTCAAAAATGTGTCCATGGTAATGGTAGTTTGTTTATTTGAAATCCTAGTAACATCAACAGTAACAACCCCCTCCACATGGGTTTCCCTCAGAAGACAGCTTTCTACTTGAAAATAGTTGGATAGGTGCCTAACGTAGTGTACTATCTGACGAAATATCAAATAAGTGTTTTTTTCCGTATTCTATGTTTTTTTTTTACTCTTTGGTATTTCCAATGTTTTTTTTTTTCCATGGCTTTCTTTTAAGTGGCAGTGTTCTCCTGGAGAACCTCTTACACCCAACCACGCGAAGAGGTCAGTAGCTTAGCTTTTTACTTTCTATTACTACAGTATCCAAATTTTCAAAATCGGGAAATGGTTGGAAATATCCGTTTTGGGATCCCCTGATGTCAAAGAAAGTAAAAAGTGCTTTTTAGCTCATGGTCTGTATGTTACGTATTACGTACGTACTACAGGTTTAAATGGGAAAAAGTAGAAAGTTGTGAACAAAATATCCGTTCAGGATACAATTGCCTCGGACGGGAATATAACCCACGGCCTAGCGCTTCTAAGGCTGACGCTATTCTATTTTTTTTCTAATCTATTCTACTCATGTTCTATTCTATCCTATTCTATTCTATTCTATTTTCAGGTGGATCTCACAGACCCGCGCATCCTGTGGTTCAAGGATCGAACCCTGGACTATCTGGACGAGCTATTTTCAGGTGGATCTCACAGACCCGCGCATCCTGTGGTTCAAGGATCGAACCCTGGACTATCTGGACGAGAGCGGACAAGATGCCCTCTTCTACGATATGCTATCCCGACATGAGGGCAAGGCCGGGCACGATTTGATGCACCTGTTGAATCACCCTGTATTACAGTTTGGAGATAGGAACTGTATGGTGACTGCGTACAAGACGTACTATGACAGGGTGGTCAAGGAATCGATTCAAGTGGAAGAACTAGGTAGGAACCACACAGTAGAATATTAAAGAAGCTACCTAATGTTAGTTACACTGTATAGACGTTATGTACGAGTAATTTTGAAGAGTTTTGATACAGGAAACTGTAGGAATGTCAAAATCGGGTGATAGATTAATTTCCTCGATACAAGATCGAGAATCATCAAATCGCTGTAACAATGGAGATCTTGTCAACCCGAAATCGAAGAGAGAAGATGGATAGGATAAAAAGCCTGCCGTTCCGAGAACGAACCTTATCTGTTTAGGATAAAATCCACCCCGGCGGGTGGAAATCGGTTGGATTTCTCCT
>NW_007380035.1:0-16121 GCF_000475195.1 Diaphorina citri
TACCTGCATTGTTACCATTTTATATGTTCTTATAATGGGCTAGTCCCGTAAATATACGTTATTATTATTATTATTATTTTCTTGGGAAAACTCTAAATGGTAAAATGTAAATTTCATAGGTAAAATTAAATCCTCTGTGCTCTTGGATTGAAGTTCTTTTCGTCTTCGTCTAAGTCTCTAAAAGAATGTTTCAATGTTCTACTCTACACTACAGAAATCTAGATTCATGTTCTAATTCTTGAGCATGTAAATTGTACAAGTTCTAAACGTATACCTAATGTAGAAACAAAGGTACAATTGAAACTAGTAACTAGCACTACACTCTGAACTAATTACCTAGTTGTTCTAATCTTTTGATCTTATCTTCAATCCCGTACGAAAAAAAAAGTTCAAGCAATTAAAACAGATTTCCACTTTTAGCTTTTCTTCTTCTTCCTCTACTAACTTCTTCTTTTTCCTCTCTTTCTTCGTCTTCTTCTTCCTCTCTTTCTTCGTCTTCTTCTTCCTCCTCTCCTTGTTCGTATTCTTCTTCTCCTCCTCCTTCTTCCTCTCCTTTTTCATCTCCTTGTTCGTATTCTTCTTCTTCTTCTTCTTTTACTAACTTCTTTTTCCTCTCTTTCTTCGTCTTCTTCTTCCTCTCCTTGTTCGTATTCTTCTTCTTCTTCTTCTTCTTCTTCTTCTACTAACTTCTTCTTTTTCCTCTCTTTCTTCGTCTTCTTTTTCCTCTCTTTCTTCGTCTTCTTTTTCCTCTCTTTCTTCGTCTTCTTCTTCCTCTCTTTCTTCGTCTTCTTCTTCCTCCTTCTTCTTCCTCTCCTTTTTCTTCTTCTTGGTTCCCATATTCTGTTATTTTCAACTAGGTATGCACGGAATAAAGAAACAAAAATAAAACTATAATATCCAATCAAATCAGTCTGATAGTTTGGTTTCATCCACTAGGTACCTAATGTTGTGATTAGTGGAGATGCCAAAACTACTCTCTGTTAGACATCACTCGTACATTACCTATGAAATTACCAATATTTTGTACCTCATTCTTCAAATTAAATTGATCTCAAAGGCAAGGAAAACCTAGACCCTTGGCAAATGGAGTATGCTTCAGGCACACTCCATTGTGATGTGTTCCAGTTCACTCAACCCCACAATAAGGAACCATTCCATTCAATAACGAACCTTCCTAGTAGGTTCGTATAAGCTTAACCCGACCCTATAGGGCTGTGTTTGCCTCTGCATTTAAGCCTCAGAGTGGGGTTTTTTGCTCGTTAAATTACCCTTCGCTTGTAGTAAATATATAATAGCTACTCAATTACACAAGTAAAATTTGACAGAAAAAAATCTGATTTTGGGCCTGACAGTACCTTATTTAAGGGGCCTAATTAACCACTAACATATAACAGAGATGTAGATATAATCAAGCGTGCCGGGAGGCGCGCGAACGTCAAGAGTTCGAAGCGCCGCCCGGCCTATATTAACACGAAACAGAATTTCATCGTTTTTTGACGTCACAGCTCTTTGAACTTTTTCATTAGAACAGCAATTAAAATTTGAATTTTCGACCTTTTAAAGTTACTTTTTCGGAGTTTTGACCTCAGATTCGGATTTTTCATAACTTTTTACGTAGGAATCGACCTTTTATTAATAATATTTTCCAAATTGCAACTCCTCCTTTAGGAAGGAGAAGGGAGGAGGGGGCATAGAAATAAAATCTAGTTGGAGGGGGAATAGGAGGGGAGGTAGTATAAAGAATAAGGGAAGGAGGAGAGGGTATTAGAAATGGGAGAAAGGAAGAGGGGGGATAGAGAGGATAAGGCGCGTTAGATTACCATTTGTAACGCGCTTCGTGTTAATGTTGACTACCTATGTGAGAATAAAAATAGAATAAATAAATGTCAGGAGAGTCTGTTGCTCAAGAAAAAGCTGAAATCCACATTATTTCATTCAAGACGGACCAGATAGGACGGAAACTGAAATCTAAATAAAATGATATTCCAGATTTTTTAAGGGGGGTTACTGTACTTAGAACTGTTGAGTTCATATCGTCCCGCGAGCCACTCTTCCCTTAGGCCAGGCTAGCAGAAAGCCAGTCGTTCCGAGAACGATAAGGTCGAAATCCGAAAAAAATGATATTCCAGATTTTTTAAGGAGGGTTACTGTAGAACTGTTGAGTTCATATCGTCCCGCGAGCCACTCTTCCCTTAGGCCAGGCTAGCAGAAAGCCAGTCGTTCCGAGAACGATAAGGTTGTTTCTTATAAAACCCGTACTCGAACCCGCGACATTGTGTTTACAATGTAGAAACATCACCTTCCAAGCTATAACTACGAGTAACTAATGAAGAGTTTATACAAAGTCCAGTTTTTTTCATCATAATTGAGCAATAATTATCTAATATTTTGTCATAGCGCTCAAAAGTTTTCAAAGTGTGAAATCCAGAGTGTGACGTACGTTATTTATGGAACAGCCCCCATGGCTATAATTTCAGTGAAAGGGTAGATTGCTTTGACCCCAATTAGCAATAAGAGCACAAAGTGGGTGCCCCCTATAGAGGTAGACAAAGTGGTTGCTCCCCAGAGGTGGACAAGTAGGTGCCCCCTAGAAGAAAGCTTATCACTACAACGCCCCCGCCATATTCTCAGTTTGTTTACTGCTAGTGTTTATTAATGGAGTATTTAATCCCTCTGTCTCGTCCCTCGTCTTCTCTTTCTCTTCCTCCATTCCCTTTCTTTCTCCTCCCACTCCTTTTCTGCCTTCCTTCCTCCCTTCTCTTCTCTTTCTCTTCCTCTATTCGCTTTCTTTCTCCTCCCACTCCTTTTCGTCCTTCCTTCCTCCCTTCTCTTCTCTTTCTCTTCCTCTATTCGCTTTCTTTCTCCTCCCACTCCATTTCTTCCTCCCTTCTCTTCTCTTTCTCTTCCTCCATTCCCTTTCTTTCTCCTCCCACTCCTTTTCGTCCTTCCTTCATTTCTCTCCCCTAGTTTCCTCTTCTTCAACCTTCCTTCTCTTCCCTTTCTCCTTTTTCTCTCATCTCCCTTCTCTTCTTTCTCTGTGTCCTCCTCTTCCTCATTTCTCTTTCTCCTTTACTTTCTCCTCTCCCGCTTTTCTTCTTCCTTATTCTTCCCTCTTTCCTCCTCCATTCTCTTGCCGTTTGCCTTCTGTCTCCCTCTACAGACTTCCATCTCTGCTCTCTTCCTATACTCGTCCTCTCCCTTCTCTTTCTTCTATTTTTTTATTCTCCCTCTTCTTTTCCTTCTTCTCCTCTTCATCCCTACCTCTTTTTCTCCTCCTCCTCCTCCTCCTCCTCCTCCTCCTCCATTTTATCACCTCCACATGTTTCTAACTTTATAGTTAACCTTTTGTAACTCCCTCCTCCTCCTCATTAACAATGTGAAAGGTGTGAGGGTGTTAGTTTATGTCAATGATAAGAGAAAATGCGATGAAAGAAGAGGAGGAGAAGGAGGAAGAGGAGTAGGAGGAGGCGAAGAAAAAAAGTAAAAGGAGGAGAATTCTTAATAGCCCGGATAGAACGCGAAAAAGAGTGTGAAGAGAGGGAGGAAAGAGAAGTGAAAAGAGGTGAATTAAAAACGGAAGGAGGAGAAGAAGAAGAGGAGGAGGAGGAGGAGGCTTGAGCTACTCTCTCTTTCTTTCTTTCTTTCCATTTTCTCTCTCTCTCTCTATCCAATGTTTCATTCTGTCTGTTCGGTTCTCAACTACTCCATCATGTTTCATGAGATAGAATGAGTTCACCACTGAGGAGTTGTATGAAAGAAGGGACGTTTTCTGTTTCACTGAGCTTCTCAAAGGGTATTTCTTAAAAAAGAAGAGTGTATCGAAGAAGGATCATTCTTTCAGTGGAACATAGAAAAGAACGAGGTCATTCTTTCACTGACCTTCCCAAATTCTAGTAGGTAGGTACTTCTAGTCTTCTTTTTTTTTGCTATCGTTTCGGCCAACTTGGACCACGTGGTTTTAATTCTCACTGGCTTTTTTTCTTTGCCAGTAAGCCTTCATCTTCCGGGAATGAGCCTCTTTCCTTTGTTGACTCCATTTGCATGCAGGACGTGCAGTGGCCAAGGTAAGCGGTTGTAACGTTGCCGATTTCACCAGATCTCTGAAGATGTTTCTATCACTAATTTCTTCTTCTGTGATGTTTGCCTGTTCAAAATCCTTCCTCACTTGATCTGCCCATTTGGAGTAAGATTTTCTGCTAGAAATAGATTTGTGTACCTAATATTTGATGGGTCAGTCCATCTTGGTTCATTCTCTCCAGGTGACCAAAGAATAACATTCTTCTCCTTCTCATGGACGTCACTAGTTCTTGGTGGTGCCTTCTACGATATTCTCCATTGACTTTGACAGGTCCTAGGATTTTCCTCAACATTTTACGGTCTTCAAGTTCTAATTTTCTTAATGGGCCTTTTTTGTCATCATCAAACATTCAGCATTTCAGAAGCGTACAATGCAGCTGGTCTTATTACGGTCTTGGAATGGCATAATTTCAGGTTTGTTGACGGACTCTGGCTTTTGTAGATGTCTTTGCATAGATGATATGCGTTTAATAGATAATAAATAATAACGAGATACATAATATATGTATATATTATTCACATTTTAACTTTATAATACTCCATGCTAAACAACAGCCTTGAAAACTATAATAGGAGTGTTATAGGGTGTTCAGCAACAGATTGAACACTCGGTATTATTTAGGGCGTTTTCGGAGCTTAAGCTTATCCACTAAACTTAGCCTACCAAAAAATAGTGGACAATACATGTTGAAACTATTATAAGGTTGAAACTAGGCACTAGGTACCTCTTGCCTTGTATTGGAAATTCCGTAGAATACATTCAATTCAAATTATCTCTCTCTCTCTCTCTCTCTCTCTCTCTCTCTCTCTCTCTCTCTCTCTCTTTTTTTCTCTCTCACTCCTGAGGATCTGGGGTGTGGAGGAATGAGCCTTTGATGTTTCTGCTATAGTGAGGCCTTTGTGGGAGACATAGTCGAAAGTCAAATGGGCCTTGTGAACTTTGAAGTTTGCTAGCAGGGTCGTTTTCACAGTTCAACCTGGCCCCCGGGGCTAACTCTAAGCATGAGGCCTTACCCGCAATAATAGTTTACAACACGAGAATTCTAGGTACCTATATGTCCCCCTCATCCATTCATCCCCTCTTTCATATTCAATTCATCCTTCCTTTTCCCTCCCTCCCTCTCTCTCTTCCTTTCTATGTATAGGTATTCCCTCATCCAATCTTCTTCCTCTGTTTCTGTCTCTCTCCCTCCCTTGTATGTGTTCTCATATTATCTTACACTTTACTATAGTAGCTCATCATCTCTCTCTCTCTCTCCCCCTCTTCTTCTTCCTTCAATGCTAGGTATTCAATCCTTATCTTCTCCTAACTCTCTCTCTCTCTCTCTCTCTCTCTCTCTCTCTCTCTCCCTCTCTCTCTCTCTCCCTCCCTATCTCTCTCTGTCTCATTTCGTTCCATCCCATCTCATGTATTTTCGTATTCTCTATCTCTTGTCTCTATTGTTGGGGTGAATTTTTTACATAACACATATTTCTCATAACATGTTATTCTACTTATTGGTAAGTACATAACTACATAGGTACATGGTAATGGTAAAATGGTAATATAAGTACTTTTATTGTACAAAATTTTCAACAAATATTGAACAAATTGAACAAAGCAAAATAACAAATATATAAATTTTAAAAAAATGTGTTTGTGGCGTGACCCTTAGAGGGTGCTGAAAACGGGCCTGTGGACATTATTATCGTATGTATATGATGAAAATTAAATCCTATAATTATAGAGTGTTCAGCAACAGTTTGAACACTCGGTATTATTTAGGGCGTTTTCGGAGCTTAAGCTTATCCACTAAACTTAGCCTACCAAGAAAATAGTGGACAATACATTTTGAAACTATTATATGGTTAAAACTAGGCACTAGATACCTCTTGCCTTGTATTGGAAATTCCGTAGAATACCTTCAATTTAAATTATCTCTCTCTCTCTCTCTCTCCCTCCCTTCTACTTTCTCACCTGCCTTCTCTCTCTCTCTCTCTCTCTCTCTCTCTCTTTCTTTCTCTCTCACACACTATTCTTGCAGTTCTCTTTCTTTCTCTCAATTAGAAAGAGATGTAGAGAGAGAGAGAGAGAACTTTCTTCCTACTCATATATAATTTCTCAAAGTTAGAGAATCCCAGATATTAAAGGTCATATTTTAACTCTCTCTCTCATAGTTACCTAAATAAAGTGTAGAAGTCATTGCAATAGTTATATAGAATTAGTGAATTCAGTACACAACTAGTACCTATGTATGTAAGTGACGTAAGTGTAGACGACATTGCATAAATAGGTAGAGTACATAAATATAACTAGTAGTCACCTAAATAAAGTGTATAGAAGCCATTGCAATAGTCTACACCACGTGCTGCAGAATCTGAAGAGCCTTTGGGTTAGGATCTGGGGTGTGGAGGAATGAGCCTTTGATGTTTCTGCTATAGTGAGGCCTTTGGGGGAGAAATAGTCGAAAGTCAAATGGGCCTTGTGAACTTTGAAGTTTGCTAGCAGGGTCGTTTTCACAGTCCAACCTGGCCCCCGGGGCTAACTTATACCTTTTTTATTAGATACTATTGTAATAATAAAGGAAGGACGGACTAAAAAGTAATAAGAGGTGAAAGAAGGACAGAATAAAGTTCTACACCATGTACTAACTAGGTACAATTAGCAACCTCCGTGGCCCAGTGGGTATCACACTAGGCTTGCACGCAGGAGGTCCGGGTTCGATTCCCGGTGAAGCCGAGGTTTTTTCGGCTCTGTGCTTGGAGTTTGGGGTGCACTCAGCCTCGTGAGGACAATTGAGTAGCTACTTTAATGGAGTAGCGACCAGTGGCGGCATTACCAGGGTAAAAAGAAAAATTATCAGATATGTCTGAATTAGTAAAGGAGGCTCTTAGTAATGCTGTGATATCCACAAAAATTGTGAAGAAGCTCTCAGCTTCACCACAAAGAAATAATAATAATACACTCTTTATTGTTGAAAATTCATACAATACATAAAGTACAAATTTAACAAAAGGCAGGATTATTGCCTTAGGCAATCTCTGCCATCCAACCCAATCATAATTTAGATCATAACATAATTTAGAAATCATAATTTAGATTAGATACTTTACGTATATAAATACATAAAATCTCATATGTTATGGTGATATAAAATATGCAATAAGTAGGTATGTATAGGTAATACATATCTATAGACATAGTGCAAACATAGTACCTATCTAAATACTATCTTGTCATTATTTTATTTAGTGTAGATTTTGTGTGATTGAATAAATTATTTATCTATTGTCTGATTAAATCTTTGTCTTGGCGAATTCTCGCTGTTAGAATTGTACAGGAAACTGCGATATAGGACTTCCTAGACAGATAGATACCTACATAGATAGTGGTATAACTTATAACAGTAGTTATAACTATTTATTTGATTGTCTGATTTCATACCTTAGAAAAATAAACAACCTATTGTTTAGATCTGATAGTGATCGCCTGTATTGATAGTGATCTATAAAATTTATACCACTACATACAATAGACAGGTATCTATCTATATCTAACCTACAATAGTGTTATAGGCACATAACATAGCTACCTACATAACATACATCTGCAGAACCTACATAACCTACATAACATAGCTACCTACATAACATACATCTGCAGAATTCAAATTGATTAGCATGAGTAAAACAAACGAAGGAAGTGAGATTGAATTTTTATAACAGGACGATATTTTTGCATTTCTACGTTGTCTGTTGGTTTGATTCATTATTATAGGTAGACCTACCTAACTAACTCTGGAACGTCCGCCGTGTTAGCCAACCCTCGTTAATTCTCGTACTCTAAGTTTAAGTTCATCTCTTAAGCCTTGAAAAAAAATAATGTGTTTGTGGCGTGACCCTTAGAGGGTGCTGAAAACGGGCCTGTGGACATTATCATCGTATATGTATTATGATGAAAATTAAATCCTATATTATCCTAACATAGATTTTTTTTTTTTTTTTGCTATCGTTTCGGCCAACTTGGACCACGTAGTTTTAATTCTCACTGGCTTTTCTTCTTCGCCAATAAGCCTTCATCTTCCGGGAATGAGCCTCTTTCCTTTGTTGACTCCATTTGCATGCAGGACGTGCAGTGGCCAAGGTAAGCGGTTGTAACGTTGCCGGTTTCACCAGATCTCTGAAGATGTTTCTATCACTAATTTCTTCTTCTGTGATGTTTGCCTGTTCAAAATCCTTCCTCACTTGATCTGCCCATTTGGAGTAAGATTTTCTGTTAGAAATAGATTTGTGTATTTGATGGGTCAGTCTATCTTGGTTCATTCTCTCCAGGTGACCAAAGAATAACATTCTTCTCCTTCTCATGGATGTCACTAGGTCTTCCATGTGCTCATAAAGTTCTTTGTTGTGCCTTCTACGATATTCTCCATTGACTTTTACAGGTCCTAGGATTTCCATTATAAGGGTTGAAACTAGGCACTAGGTATCTCTTGCCTTGTATTGGAAATTCCGTAGAGTACCTTCAATTCAAATTATCTCTCTCTCTCTCTCCCTTCTGCTTTCTCACTTGCTTTCTCTCTCTTTTTTTTTCTTTCTCTCTCTCTCTCACTCACACACACTCCATTCTTGCAGTTCTCTTTCTCTCTCTCAATTAGAAAGAGATGTAGAGAGAGAGAGAGAGAGAGAAAGAGAAAGAAATGTAGAGAGAGAGAGAGATAGAGAGAGAACTTTCTTCCTACTCATATATAATTTCTCAAAGTTAGAGAATCCCAGATATTAAAGGTCATATTTTAACTCTCTCTCTCTATCTCTCTCTCTCTCTCTCTCTCTCTCTCTCTCTCTCTCTCTCTCTCTCTTTCTCTCTCTTTCTTCTTCTCTCTCTTTTCTCTCTCTCTCTCTCTCTCTCTCTCTCTCTCTCTCTCTATCTCTCTATCTCTCTTACCATTAGTGACATTAGTCCATATACCCATGAAAAGGTCGAGTTAATAGAATTTGTATGTCTCTCTCTCTTTCTCTTTCCCCTCTATCCATCTATCTCCCTCTTTGTCTGATTCTCTCTCTCTCTGTCTCTCTCTTTCTTTCTGTCTCTCTCCCTCTGTTTCTCTTTCTCTCTCCCTCTGTCTCTGTCTCTCTAAGTGCATGCACGTATTTTGCATACGAAATGAGAGTGAAACATACATAGCTTGAAACAGAGAGAGAGAGACAGACAGAGTTAACTTTGATCGTGGGGACTTTGTACAGTACGTGAGGGAGTGAGAAAGAGAAAGGGAGGGAGAGGGGAAGAAATAGGAGAGAGAAGATGATAGAAAGAGAGTAAGAGAAAAAGAAATAGGAGAGAAAGAAAAAGAAAAAAAGAGAACGAGGGAAAGAAAGGAAGAGAGAAAGAGAAAAGGGAGAGATGGGTAAAGAGAAAAGCTAAAGAGGGAAAGAGAGAGAGCGAGAGAGAGAGAGAGAGAGAGAGAGAGGGGAAGAGAGAGAGAGAGTGAGAGAGAGAGAGAGAAATCAATGTTAATTTGAGAGAGAGAGAGAGTTAACTTTGATCGTGTGGACTTAGTACAGTACGTGAGGAAGTGAGAAAGAGAAAAGGAGGGAGAGGGGAAGAAATAGAGAGAGAAGATGATAGAAAGAGAGTAAGAGAAAAAGAAATAGGAGAGAATGAGAAAGAGAAGGAAAAAACAGAACGAGGGAAATAAAGGAAGAGAGAAAGAGAAAAGGGAGAGATGGATAAAGAGAAAAGCTAAAGAGGGAGAGAGAGAGAGCGAGAGAGAGAGAGAGAGAAATCAATGTTAATTTTTGCATTACTCAAAGTAAAGTTACATGTGAATTATGAATGGTTAAGTGAAAGAGCGCATGTAAATGAGAATTCTAAAATTCAAATAAACCCAACAGATTCCAACACTAAAAGCTAAAAGTTCTTCAGAGCAGTTGTTAAATACCTTTTTTTTTAATTTTTATCTCTTCTCTACTTCTCTTATTAACTTAATATATAGGTATCTAATTTTCAGGATTTTACAAATGTTCTCCTCGGTACTATACATAGGTAATTATGCAAAGTTTTTTTGAATTTTTTCTGATGGGAATTGAATCCAGCCCCCATATCATGATTCCCACCTATCACGGTTTTCACAATTACAAAAGTGTGTCCCAATTACAATATTTTAAATAAATGAAGGGGCTACATTTTTTCATTGCCCCCTGTTAAAGCATGCAGGTTTCCCATTTAGATGGTTCAACCACTTAGACAGATTCAACTGTAGTAGAGCATAAGAGGGGGTAGAAATAGAGAGAGAGAGAGAAGTCAGAAATGAAGGTTAGGACGTTGGACGGGTAAAAATAGAAAGAATAGGTGGGAGAAGGGGTAGAAACAGGAGGATAAGGCAAAAGGAGAGGGTAGAAATAAAAGGATGAGGAAGAAGAAGGATAGAAATAGAATCTAGAGGGAGAAAAAGAATTAGGAAGGATAAGGGAGGAGGGGGCATAGAAATAAAATCTAGTTGGAGGGGGAATAGGAGGGGAGGTAGTAGAAAGAATAAGGGAAGGAGGAGAGGGTAGAAATAGGAGAAAGGAAGAGGGGGGGATAGAGAGGATAAGGCGCGTTAGATTACCATTTGTAACGCGCTTCGTGTTAATGTGAACTAGGTATGTGAGATAAAAATAGAATAAATAAATGTCAGGAGAGTCTGTTGCTCAAGAAAAAGCTGAAATCCACATTATTTCATTCAAGACGGACCAGATAGGACGGAAACGGAAATCTGAATAAAATGATATTCCAGATTTTTTAAGGGGGGTTACTGTAGAACTGTTGGGTTCATATCGTCCCGCGAGCCACTCTTCCCTTAGGCCAGGCTAGCAGAAAGCCAGTCGTTCCGAGAACGATAAGGTTGTTTCTTATAAAACCCGTACTCGAACCCGCGACATTGTGTTTACAATGTAGAAACATCACCTTCCAAGCTATAACTACGAGTAACTAATGAAGAGTTTATACAAAGTCCAGTTTTTTTCATCATAATTGAGCAATAATTATCTAATATTTTGTCATAGCGCTCAAAAGTTTTCAAAGTGTGAAATCCAGAGTGTGACGTACGTTATTTATGGAACAGCCCCCATGGCTATAATTTCAGTGAAAGGGTAGATTGCTTTGACTTGACCCCAATTAGCAATAAGAGCACAAAGTGGGTGCCCCCTATAGAGGTAACCTTCCTTCCTCCCTTCTCTTCTCTTCCTCCATTCCCTTTCTTTCTCCTCCCACTCCTTTTCGTCCTTCCTTCCTCCCTCCTCTTCTCTTTCTCTTCCTCCATTCCCTTTCTTTCTCCTCCCACTCCTTTTCTGCCTTCCTTCCTCCCTCCTCTTCTCTTTCTCTTCCTCCATTCCTTTTCTTTCTCCTCCCACTCCTTTTCGTCCTTCCTTCATTTCTCTCCCCTTGTTTCCTCTTCTTCAACCTTCCTTCTCTTCCCTTTCTACTTTTTCTCTCATCTCCCTTTTCTTCTTTCTCTGTGTTCTCCTCTTCCTCATTTCTCCTTCTCCTTTACTTTCTCCTCTCCCGCTTTTCTTCTTCCTTATTCTTCCCACTTTCCTTCTCCATTCTCTCCGTTTGCCTTCTGTCTCCCTCTACAGACTTCCATCTCTGTTCTCTTCCTATACTCGTCCTCTCCCTTCTCTTTTTCTATTTTATTTTTTATACTCCCTCTTCTTTTTCTTCTTCTTCTCCTCCTCCTCCTCCTCCTCCATTTTATCACCTCCGTATGTTTCTAACTTTATAGTTAACCTTTTGTAACTCCCTCCTCCTCCTCATTAACAATGTGAAAGGTGTGAGGGTGTTAGTTTATGTCATTCTTCCTTATTCTTCCCTCTTTCCTCCTCCATTCTCTTGCCGTTTGCCTTCTGTCTCCCTCTACAGACTTCCATCTCTGCTCTCTTCCTATACTCGTCCTCTCCCTTCTCTTTCTTCTTTTTTTTATACTCCCTCTTCTTTTCCTGCTCCTCCTCTTCATCCCTACCTCTTTTTCTTCTCCTCCTCCTCCTCCTCCATTTTATCACCTCCACATGTTTCTAACTTTATAGTTAACCTTCTGCAACTCCCTCCTCCTCCTCATTAACAATGTGAAAGGTGTGAGGGTGTTAGTTTATGTCAATGATAAGAGAAAATGCGATGAAAGAAGAGGAGGAGAGGGAGGAGGAGTAGTAGGAGGAGGCGAAGAAAAAAGTAAAAGGAGGAGAAATCTTAATAGCCCGGATAGAACGCGAAAAAGAGTGTGAAGAGAGGGAGGAAAGAGAAGTGAAAAGAGGTGAATTAAAAACGGAAGGAGGAGAAGAAGAAGAGGAGGAGGAGGAGGAGGGAAAGACTGAGGACTTGAGGAGGATAAAGAAGAAGAGATAAGGAATAGGTACCTACTACCTAGTTTAGGTATGTATAAAAAAAGTATTAGAGGGTGTTTAGCTACATTAATAGGGAAAGAGAGAAAGAAAGAGAGTAAGGAGAAGTGACAAGAGGTGAAAGGAAGAAAGGATGAAGAGAAGGATTAAGAATTCTTAATGACCAAGAGAGATGGAGAAGAAGAAGAAAAAGGGAAAAAGTAATAAGAGCTGAAAGAAGGACAGAATAAAGTTCTACACCATGTACCTACTAACTACAATTAGCAACCTCCGTGATGGCCGAGTGGGTATCACACTAGGCTTGCACGCAGGAGGTCCGGGTTCGATTACCGGTGAAGCCGAGGTTTTTTCGGCTCTGTGCTTGGAGTTTGGGGTGCACTCAGCTTCGTGAGGACAATGGAGTAGCTACTTTAATCGAGTAGCGACCAGTGGCGGCATTACCAGGGTAAAAAGAAAAATTGTATGATAAGTCATATATGTAAATGGTAAAGGAGGCTCTTAGTAATGCTGTGATATCCATAAAAATTGTGAAGAAGCTCTCAGCTTCACCACAAAGAAATAATAATAATAAACTCTTTATTGTTGAAAATTCATACAATACATAAAGTACAAATTCAACAAAAGGCAGAATTATTGCCTTAGGCAATCTCTGCCATCCAACCCAATCATAATTTAGATCATAACATAATTTAGAAATCATAATTTAGATTAGATACTAACTACAATTACAGAAGAAGTAAATTCAGTACATAACTTGTCTTATAGTTACCTAAATAAAGTGTATAGAAGTCATTGCAATAGTTATAGAATTAGTAAATTCAGTACACAACTAGTACCTATGTATGTACGTGTAGACGACATTGCATAGATAGGTAGAATACATAAATATAACTAGTAGTCACCTAAATAAAGTGTATAGAAGCCATTGCAACAGTCTACACCACGTGCTGCAGAATCTGAAGAGCCTTTGGGTGAGGATCTGGTGGAGTAAAAAAGGGAGAGAAAGAAAGACAGTAAAAAAAATGTGGAAATATGAAGTAAGCAAATAATATTAGTTAGAAAGTTGCCATTTTCAGTTTGCGTTGTAAACTGGAGAGAAGGTACTTATAGTAAGGTATCTTCTTCTACCTACCTATACTAAAAAAATCTCTCTCTCTCTCTTTGGCTCTCTCCCTCTCTCTCTCTACTCTCTCTCCCCCTCTCTCTCCCTCTCTCTTTCTCTCTCTCTCTCTTACTAACCGTTCCATTTCTCTCTGTTCACAGGTTGATAATGACGGTTCCGAGGATTACATTCCACGGTTCAAGGGTTCGAGTCCCGACCAGGGCAAGGTTGACGGAATGCCTCCCTTCCCACCCCCTCCTCCGTATGGAGATGGTGAGTATGTGATCATCGGTTTAAAATGTTAAAGCCTGTCACCACTAACTTGTCGTCCGGGAAAAAATCGTGTCGAGTGAAGTAGGAACACTCTCATTTAAACTACATGGTCTGCAGGACTTTTTTTGTCGTTTGAAGAAAATAACGTGTTGTGTCTAGTGGGAAAACTCTCATTTAAATTACCTTTTACCAATTGCAGGACTTTTTTTGTCGTTTGAAGAAAATAACGTGTTGTGTCTAGTGGGAAAACTCTCATTTAAATTACCTTTTACCAATTGCAGGACTTTTTTTGTCGTTCGGGAAATAATCGTGTCGTGTGTTATGGGAACACTCTCATCTCTCATTACAATAAATACAGGACATTCGGGGAAAATCGGATACGACACGTGGGAATGGGCTCTTAGTGAAAAGATTTATTCATACATCCTTTATATGCCAATAAAAGAACTACCGTTACTATACTACTTATTCGGGGGAAAATCGGATGAAACTTACGACACGTGGGAATGGGCTCTTAGTGAAAAGATTTATTCATACATCCTTTATATGCCAATAAAAGAACTACCGTTACTATACTACTATTACTATATATGTATACTACCTATGTATAATAGGTAGAAACTATGTATATCCAGGAACAAATAAACAACAATGCTCAATGCTCATCCCGAATATAATATTTATGAGTAGGCTTGCCAAACGTCCCGAATTGGCCGGGACAGTCCCGAATTTCAGGGGGTGTCCCGGCGTCCCGTTCAGTTTTTCATTTATGTATACTACCTACCTATGTATAATAGGTAGAAACTATGTATATCTATTAGCAACAAATAAACAACAATGCCCAATGCTCATCCCGAATATATTTATGAGCAGATTCCAACAATATCATACATCAGTAACTTATAGTAGGTACCTACAGTTAATTTATGACCAATATAAAACAATAAATATTTTGTTTTCCTCAGAGGTGCGGGGTAAGTTGAATTGCAGGTGCTATTAACAGTCAACAGTTCCATTTATTTGTGACTTTCATATAACTCTTCTGACTGTTGAGGTACCAAAACCTCTAACTGAGCCTCATCTTCTATGGCCGCTTCCAACAAATCTCTCCTTTGAGAGTAGACCTCAAATCTGGCCTTAGAACGACCAACTACTAATCTAATAGACTCAGCAGTCTCTTCTGTATACTCGTCTTCTACATCTCCGATTTGAGATAATACAGCCTCTAATCCACCCAACTCATTCCTACTTCTAGTATAATTTCTCTTTAAAACAGTAGTCATGGTGGATAAAGAAAACAATACAAATAAAAATCAAAATTAGGTACAAAAACATGAACATACAAAATTAAAGAAAGGAATAAAAATCCAAGAACCTAGATACCTACATTTTGCTACTAGCGATTTTTCTCAAGGAATAAAAATATTTACGTATCTTTGAATAACAACAACATCTCGCGCGGATGAATACGCTTGACTCAGGAAGTAGGATCAAAAGTTTTCAAAGTGTGAAATCCAGAGTGTGACGTTATTTATGGAACAGCCCCCATGGCTATAATTTCAGTGAAAGGGTAGATTGCTTTTGACTTGACCCCAATTAGCAATAAGAGCACAAAGTGGGTGCCCCCTATAGAGGTAGACAAAGTGGGTGCCCCCTAGAGGTAGACAAAGTGGTTGCCCCCCAGAGGTGGACAAGTAGGTGCCCCCCAGAGGTGGACAAGTAGGCTAGAGAACAAATTAAAAGAAGAAAGCTTATCACTACAACGCCCCCGTCATATTCTCAGTTTGTTTACAGCTAGCGTTCATTAATGGAATATTTAATCCCTCTGTCTCGTCCCTCGTCTTCTCTTTCTCTTCCTCCATTCCCTTTCTTTCTCCTCCCACTCCTTTTCGTCCTTCCTTCCTCCCTCCTCTTCTCTTTCTCTTCCTCCATTCCCTTTCTTTCTCCTCCCACTCCTTTTCGTCCTTCCTTCCTCCCTCCTCTTCTCTTTCTCTTCCTCCATTCCCTTTCTTTCTCCTCCCACTCCTTTTCGTCCTTCCTTCCTCCCTCCTCTTCTCTTTCTCTTCCTCCATTCCTTCTTTCTCCTCCCACTCTTTTGTCTACTCATTTCTCTCCCCTGTTTTCCTCTTCTCAAACCTTCCTTCTCTTCCTTTCTACTTTTTCTCTCATCTCCCTTTTCTCTTTCTCTGTGTTCGTCCTCTTCTCCCATTTCTCCTTCTCCTTTACCTTTTCCTTATCACCGCTTTTCTTCTCTTATTGAAATTTCCTTCTCTCTCACCGTTTGCTTCTGATCTCCCAGTCGGTAGCGAGTGTGCGC
>NW_007380035.1:16146-32351 GCF_000475195.1 Diaphorina citri
AGAGAAAGAGAAGGAGAGAGGGGGGGAGAGAGAGAGAGAGAGAGAGAGAGAGAGAGAGAGAGAGAGAGAGAGACATAATTACAGACAATGACACATCCAGTGTTGTAAAACTTTAGTAATCAAACACCGAAGAAACTTTCTCTCTCTCTCTCTCCCTCTATCTATCTATTTCTCTCTCTCTTACTCTGTTTCTTTTCTATCACTCTCTCACTCTGTATTTCACTCCCTCTCTTTCTATCGTTATTTTTTTCCTCAATCCCTCTCTCTCTTTCTCTCTAGCAGTCTAGCCTAATACTTTTTTTCTCTCTCAACCATTTATTTTTTTTCCGCTCATTATGTCGCTACGCGTCTCTATCTCTCTCTCTCTCTTCCTCGCTTTCTATTTCCATCTCTCTTCCTCGTATATTTTCTACTTTGATACTTCAGATGTCCTTCAGTGAACTTTTATAAAATAACTAGCTGAATTCCGTCGCTTCGCTCCGGAATCCCGCTAGTTCATCCCGAGGCATGGCCAAACTTGTGGAAAAGGCATGGCCGAACTTGTAGTTATCAAACTAAAAACATAAACGAAACTCAAATATTAGGCGAGCGAGGAAAAGTTTTCTATCCCGCAGTCTCTGCACTCTGTGTATTTCTTATGGAGATTTCAGCGATCAAAAATTGATCATATCTCAGGATCGGTGTAGATTTTCGCAAAATCCTTTCTTATTGCACACCTAGACCATAAAAAGAATATTCCTACCAAATTTCAGCTTTCTAGGTGGTGTGGTTCTCGAGATAGAGCAGATTCCAACAACATCATATATCAGTAACTTATAGTAGGTACCTACAGTTAATTTATGACCAATATAAAACAATAAAATATTTTGTTTTCCTCAGAGGTGCGGGGTAAGTTGAATTGCAGGTGCTATTAACAGTCAACAGTTCCATTTGTTTGTGAATAAATTGGTAAAACTGCACATAATTATTTCAATGATTGAGGGGTATTAATGGTTCATCAATAGAAGTGTACAATGAACTTCAATGAAGTGTAACCTAAGAACAGTGTTGCCAACAGGTCTCAAACAAAAAAAAAATCGTCAAGTTGGCAACACTGCTTGAGAATAAGAGCTTCTACCGGGTCCTTTAGTTTTCTCCTTTTCACCCCTCCACCCCGGTACCTACATCAGTTTGCACTGTTTGAAGAATAGGACTGTACATCTCTACACCTAAGCCTCAGAGTGGGGCTATTTTGTATGGAGTTTGACGTACTCGTGTGTACACCTGAATATCTGAACATTAAATTCATTTCATTTTCGTATCTGTAACTGCATGCCTTTAAATATTACCTAAATAATTGAAAAACAACTAGGTATGTACGTAGATCCAATAAATTACGTATTTTGACAGGTCGAGAACCCTAAATGCAACCAGTAGCTACGCCTCTGATAATTTAATATAAGATGAGTACTGTAAAGTATGTTCCTTGTCCATGAGCCCTAGATACTACCAGTAGCTACGCCTCTGATAATTTAATATAAGATGAGTGTAAAGTATGTTCCTTGTCCATGAGCCCTAGATACTACCAGTAGCTACGCCTCTGATAATTTAATATAAGATGAGTACTGTAAAGTATGTTCCTTGTCCATGAGCCCTAGATACTACCAGTAGCTACGCCCGTTGTTAGTTAACATGTGATTGGCAGATGACAGATGGGTAGAAACTGATGGCCTAAGGCCTGATGGCCTAAGGCTCTAATATAGCAAAATAATTAATGACTTGATTTGATTTTTGTGTCCCATGGAATTTGCAGCCCAGTTGGAAACCACGCGCCTCTTCAGACATCTCGATTTCTTTTCCAAAAAGTTTTAGCTTTTTGTTGTTTCTCAGTATCTTCCTTGTAAAGGGTACTACAGTAGTGAGGTTCTTCACTCTTCTTTTTTTTTTAGGTCATAACAGGTCGTTTTTCAAGTTTTAAAAAAATGCTTCTATTCTAAGAATTGTTGAAAATAATGTGTCAGGGTAGGTATTAGGTATTCTTGGTAACCTTGAGTAGGTAAAAATTCGAGCTTTCTACCTCAAATGGTATCAGGGTTATTAAGAATTAAACTCTCTCTCTTCCATTTATTTTTTTCCGCTCATTATGTCGCTACGCGTCTCTCTCTCTCTCTCTCTCTTCCTCGCTTTCTATTTCCATCTCTCTTCCTCGTATATTTTCTACTTTGTTACTTCAGATGTCCTTCAGTGAACTTTTATAAAATAATTACAGCTTTCTCTCTCTCCCTATTTTACGTGTCTTTGAGGTTCTTCACCCTTTTTTTTTTTTTTTTTTTTGGGTCTTTCAGGGGGTTTTTTTAAGTTTAAAAAAATTTTTTAAATTTAATTTTTTTCTGGGTCATTACAGGTCGTTTTTCAAGTTTAAAAAAATTGCTTCAATTCTAAAAATAATGTGTCAGGGTCAGGGTATGTTATTAGGTATTCTTGGTAACCTTGAGTAGGTAAAAATTCGAGCTTTCTACCTCAAATGGTATCAGGGTTATTAAGAATTAAAAAAAAAATTGTCCTTTTGTGTCACTCTGTATAGCTAGCTTTTACTAGCCTAGTTTTTTTTTTTAAATATTATTTTTAATAGGTAAAATATAAAATAAGTACAGTGTGTTCATAAAGTTCCTCCCTCCCACTTTCAACTCAACATTCATTTCCCGTATTCCAGCTGCTCAACATGAAGGGGAAGTCATTCTCTGGCGGCACGCTGGTGGGGCCCCCCGGACCCCCCGGTATCTGTGCGTGTAACCTGTCCCTGCTATTTGACAACTCAACATTCATTTCCCGTATTCCAGCTGCTCAACGTGAAGGGGAAGTCATTCTCTGGCGGCACGCTGGTGGGGCCCCCCGGACCCCCCGGTATCTGTGCGTGTAACCTGTCCCTGCTATTTGATGGACATACTATACCGGAGCTTATACCAGGGCCGGAGGGCAAGCCCGGGATAGACGGTAGAACCGGCCTTCCTGGAATAGCGGTAAGTGATAGCCTCAGGGGGAGAGGGGGTACGCTTGTGGTCGGGACCATGTATCGTATTCTTGGTTCGATTCCCGGATTAGCTCAATTCGCTTTAAGGATGATGAATTCGCTGTTCATTTTTACTTTTTATTTACTCTCCTTTGCTGGAAATGAACTTAGTTTTATAGAAGTCTGATTTTTTACGTTTTAGCGGCAGCAATTTAAATTATATCAGTCTTTCATGGCTCGCTTTTTGCTGGGAGCCAGCCTAGTTAGCTTAGTTGGTAGTGCGTCCGCCTTGTAAGCGCTAGGCTGCGGGTTTGATTCCCGCCCGGGGCGGATTTTATCCTGATGGGATAATGTTCGTTCTCGGAACGGCTGGCTCTCTCCTATCCTGTCTTTCTTCTCTCTTCGATTTCGGCACGATAAGACCTTAGCAGTTACAGTTTCCTCTGTCAAACCTCTTAAAAAAAAAAAAAAATGCTGGGAGATTTAGATGTTCCCGACCGTCACCCGTTCAGGTACTAACCACGCACAAGGTTGCTTAACTTCAATGATAATTTGGAAACTGTTTTTAAACCTGCTATTGTTTCTGCGTAAGATGGTATACCGTCGCAGGAAAGCTGCAAAGATCCAAACGCAAACGAAAGGTGGTAAAACGATTTTTTAATGTAAATATCTTTAACCCTGTGTGGCACATACCAATCACAACTTCACGTTCATTAACCCTTTCTCTTCTCTATCCCTCACAGGGCCTCCCCGGGCCCCCTGGTGAGAGGGGTGTGGCAGGAGCTAAGGGAGACAAAGGAGATCGTGGTGATATTGGACCTCAGGGATCAGAAGGAATGCAAGGGCAGAAGGGAGAGCCGGGTAGAGATGGGTTACCTGGACTACCGGGAGTAATGGGACCTCCAGGGCCCCCTGGCTCGTCCGACCCACCCATATTTGACGTAAGTAGTAGATTCGTATGAGCTTAACCCATCTTTTGGGGCTATTTTACTGTACATCTCTACACCTAAGCCTCAGAGTGGGGCTATTTTGTATGGAGTTTGACGTACTCGTGTGTACACCTGAATATCTGAACATTAAATTCATTTCATTTTCGTATCTGTAACTGCATGCCTTTAAATATTACCTAAATAATTGAAAAACAACTAGGTATGTACGTAGATCCAATAAATTACGTATTTTGACAGGTCGAGAACCCTAAATGCAACCAGTAGCTACGCCTCTGATAATTTAATATAAGATGAGTGTAAAGTATGTTCCTTGTCCATGAGCCTTGGATACTACCAGTAGCTACGCCTCTGATAATTTAATATAAGATGAGTGTAAAGTATGTTCCTTGTCCATGAGCCTTGGATACTACCAGTAGCTACGCCTCTGATAATTTAATATAAGATGAGTGTAAAGTATGTTCCTTGTCCATGAGCCTTGGATACTACCAGTAGCTACGCCTCTGATAATTTAATATAAGATGAGTGTAAAGTATGTTCCTTGTCCATGAGCCTTGGATACTACCAGTAGCTACGCCTCTGATAATTTAATATAAGATGAGTGTAAAGTATGTTCCTTGTCCATGAGCCTTGGATACTACCAGTAGCTACGCCTCTGATAATTTAATATAAGATGAGTGTAAAGTATGTTCCTTGTCCATGAGCCTTGGATACTACCAGTAGCTACGCCTCTGATAATTTAATATAAGATGAGTGTAAAGTATGTTCCTTGTCCATGAGCCTTGGATACTACCAGTAGCTACGCCTCTGATAATTTAATATAAGATGAGTGTAAAGTATGTTCCTTGTCCATGAGCCTTGGATACTACCAGTAGCTACGCCTCTGATAATTTAATATAAGATGAGTGTAAAGTATGTTCCTTGTCCATGAGCCTTGGATACTACCAGTAGCTACGCCTCTGATAATTTAATATAAGATGAGTGTAAAGTATGTTCCTTGTCCATGAGCCTTGGATACTACCAGTAGCTACGCCTCTGATAATTTAATATAAGATGAGTGTAAAGTATGTTCCTTGTCCATGAGCCTTGGATACTACCAGTAGCTACGCCTCTGATAATTTAATATAAGATGAGTGTAAAGTATGTTCCTTGTCCATGAGCCTTGGATACTACCAGTAGCTACGCCTCTGATAATTTAATATAAGATGAGTGTAAAGTATGTTCCTTGTCCATGAGCCTTGGATACTACCAGTAGCTACGCCTCTGATAATTTAATATAAGATGAGTGTAAAGTATGTTCCTTGTCCATGAGCCTTGGATACTACCAGTAGCTACGCCTCTGATAATTTAATATAAGATGAGTGTAAAGTATGTTCCTTGTCCATGAGCCTTGGATACTACCAGTAGCTACGCCTCTGATAATTTAATATAAGATGAGTGTAAAGTATGTTCCTTGTCCATGAGCCTTGGATACTACCAGTAGCTACGCCTCTGATAATTTAATATAAGATGAGTGTAAAGTATGTTCCTTGTCCATGAGCCTTGGATACTACCAGTAGCTACGCCTCTGATAATTTAATATAAGATGAGTGTAAAGTATGTTCCTTGTCCATGAGCCTTGGATACTACCAGTAGCTACGCCTCTGATAATTTAATATAAGATGAGTGTAAAGTATGTTCCTTGTCCATGAGCCTTGGATACTACCAGTAGCTACGCCTCTGATAATTTAATATAAGATGAGTGTAAAGTATGTTCCTTGTCCATGAGCCTTGGATACTACCAGTAGCTACGCCTCTGATAATTTAATATAAGATGAGTGTAAAGTATGTTCCTTGTCCATGAGCCTTGGATACTACCAGTAGCTACGCCTCTGATAATTTAATATAAGATGAAGGGAGAAGAAATAATTAATGACGAAGAAGAAGGGGAAGATAATGAGATTAATAAGTCAGAACTAGGAGAGAGAAAAAGGAGAAGGAGGAAGAGGAGGAGGAGGAGGAGGAAGAGATAGAAGAGCAGAAATAGACGAGATGAAAACATAAGTCAGATGTCAGACCTAAGACTGAAGGAAAACGATGATGAGTCGAAGAAGTAAGAAGAGAAAGGAAAGGAGAAGAAGGAGTAGAAGAAGAGGGAGACGAAAAAGAAGTAGAAGAAAAAAGAAGGAGAAGAGGAGGAACATGAGAACAAGAAGAAATAGAAGACGAAGAAGAAGAAGAAGAAGAAGAGGAGGAGATTAAAGTCACAAGTCACGAGGTATAACAATAAGATCTGAAGATAAGGTGAAGATGGATAGAGATTATACAGACAGGGTCACAGGTGAATTGATAATCCAGGGCCTAATTCCCATCCCAATTAATGGGATAGTGGGAGGACTAAAGTTCTTGTCTGGTAGTAGGCATCCACAACAAAATCCTGACTCTCGAACTTAGTAGCCTAGTACCGACCCAAGAGAAAATAAACAAACCATGCTAATGAATAGAAGCGTCCTCAACGGAGCCTTGACCATAGTACGGAACCTCGCAGAAAATGAAGTAATTGAGCCTAGTATTTTTTCTGCGATGGTCGATGCGTTTGAAATTTTGAATACATTTTTGATACCTAACATTCTAAATTCTAACCCCCAAATTTTCAAGCGTGATTCTAAATAAGCAGGAGGTTCTAGACTATAACTGCGGCCCTGATGCTTAGTGTACCTTATTAAAGTTGAAAAACGAGGCAAATTATTAATGCTTCTTGTCGTCCTATGACCTTCGTATGGGGAGCTTGCAATAAGAACTGTGCTATCCAATGACGATGACGATCACGGCAAGATATTAAGTTGCAGTGTTTATGATTATTTCACCTCTACGCCTTGACATTGTCATATGAGCCTTTGTAGGTTGATGTTTTGTGTTCTTATGAGGTAGATTCTGTTTAAAAACCCATTCCCACTGGTGCCAGCCTATAGTTGGCTTGGAAGGTGTAGGTGTCTGCCTTATAAGCGTTAGGTCGCGGGTTCGATTCCCACCCGGGGCGGATTTTATCCTGAAGGCGTGAGGTTCATTTTCGAAACGGCTGACTTTCTCCTGTCCTGTCTTTTCCTCGCTTTCGGGACGATAAGAAACAGTTACAGTTCCCTCTGTCAAACCTCTTAAAAAAAAAAAAAAAAAAAAAAAAAAAAAAAAAATATTCGCCAGTAAGAATGTTTTTACTGTACCTACCTACTGTGACTTGGGCATTTGGGCTTCACTTTCTATTTGAAAATACATACCTAGCTTGGTAATGGTAAAGACACTATTGACAAAGTCGTGTGCTGTTCTCGCCAGATCATTAAAAAGTAATAAATGAGGCAGTAAGCAATGAGACAATGGACAAACTAAGGGGGAGGACGATAGAAGAAGGAGGAGGAGGAGGAGGGTATAAATGGGAAGGATGAGGATCATGAGAAAAAGAATGGAAGGAGGGGGGAGGGGAAGGAGAGCACATGAACAAAGGAGGAGGATGAATGTAAAAGAGAGGAGAGAAAAAGTGGGGAGGAGGAGGAGGGGAGAGGAGAGAGAGAAGGGGAAGGAATGGAGAGCAAATGAACAAAGGGAGAGGAAGGCAGGTATCAGATGGGGGAGATTGAATGTAAAAGGAAGGACAGAAAAAGTGAGGAAGAAGGAGAGGAGAGTGGGAAAAGTAAAGGAAAGAGAAGGAAGGAGGGGGAAAGGAAGAAAGAGTGTAGGAATGGATGGGGGACGGGAAGGAAGGAGAGCAAATGAACGAAGGAGGAGGATGAATGTAAAAGGGAGGATGAGAGGTAGTAGTGAGGAAGAAGGAGAGGAGGGTGGGAAAAGTTAAGGAAGAGGAAGGAAGGAGAAAAAAGGAAGAAAGGGGAGGAGGGGAGGTAAGAATGGAAGAAGAGGATAGGAGGGAGGGAGGGGAAATGAACAAAGGGGGTAGGAATGGATGGAGGGGAAAGGAAGAATGGGGGTAGGAATGGAAGGAAGGGAGGAGGAGGAAAGAAAAGGAAATGAGGGGAGGTAATGGGTGGGGGGAGGATGGAGTAGGTAGGAAGTTGGGAATTAATATTTTACGTGCTCTGTTAGTTGTGATGAGTTTCATTGTTCATTTAGACTATAGACTCGGACTTATTATTATTAACCTTTGTTTAATACATACCTACTTATAGGGTGAAAAAAAGCCCAACTCTGTGTTCGAGTGGTTAGGCCAGCCACTCATTATCAGGTAGACCTGATCAGGTGTCAGGTATACATACCTGATAGAGTCAGTTCTACCTGATAGGTTGTGTCCTCATCAGGTAGGTATCAGGTAGACCTGACATTCGGACCTTTTCAGAGGTACCTGTCAGGTCTACCTGATAGTGAATGGCTGGCCTTACCCTGACTCTCAATTCAGTTGTGCTGGGGACTCTTAGAAAACCCAAGATCTGTAAATTCCATGTTTAGTTATAAAAAGAGGCTTGTAAATAGATAGGTAGATATTGTTGTGTTCGTGTTGATTTTATGTTCTACTTGGGCTGGGTTGAGATATCAGTTGTGTCAGGATTAGGGCGTTGAGTTATACCCGTACACACTACAGACTACACAGTACACACTACACACTACCTAGGGACTGTGTACTGAACTTGTCGAAATGTTAGTTTAGAGTGATTATTTGTGTTTTGATGTATTCGGGCGGGACGCGTGCTAAGGAACATTAAGCATTATAATACAGTCAAACCATCAGGATATATCATTAATTAAATTTAATTAACAAAAATGTACAAGATATATTGTACCTAATACATGTATAACTTGAAGATACCAGTGGCGTGTGATTTTCTTTTCGGAAACGGAAAGATTTCCGATGGCGTAATATACAATTGTATGTGGTACAATGTTAAGGCTACGTATACAGGGCCCTATCACGTTGAAAGAGGGGAAACGAGCTTCAGAGGAGGAGAAATTCCAAAAGTAAAATACCTACGGCTATTAGATGACTAGATGTACATACTATTTTGGGTGGAGAGTAGTGGGAAGGGGGGAGAAATCCCGTAGAGACGAAGGGAAGCATTACTCCCTTAAGTTTCATTCCCGGAAACGTCACTGAAATGTAGGTACTTGTACGACTAGGAAAGATAATGAACTTGTATTAACATAAGTAACACAGCTCCACATGTACCTAACATACACGCTAACATGTACAGTTCTAACATGTAGAATTTACATATGTTTCTGTAACATGTGGATAACATGGAATACAAACCCTAATGACGTTGTTAGTTAACATGTGATTGGCAGATGACAGATGGGTAGAAACTGAAGTCTGGTCGTCTAAGGCCTGATGGCCTAAGGCTCTAATATACCTAGCAAAATAATTAATGACTTGATTTGATTTTTGTGTCCCATGGAATTTGCAGCCCAGTTGGAAACCACGCTCAGTGTACAAGGTATCTTGATGCATAATTATAACGTAATCCTAACTTTTGTAACTATAAGACAAACACTACGCCTACGATCCAAATCAGCAGGATTTTCGAAAGCCAATGCCAATCTTCTCAGAGAAGGCGGGATGTATACCTCTAAGGGACCTTTAGAGTGTAGGAAAACGTGTAGCAAACATACGAGCTTTTTTCAAGATTCCCTTTCACCACTACTTAATCCTAACTTTTGTAACTAAGACAAACACTACGCCTACGATCCAAATCAGGATTTTCGAGAGCCTATGCCAATCTTCTCAGAGAAGGGGGGATGTATACCTCTAAGGGACCTTTAGAGTGTAGGAAAACGTGTAGCAAACATACGAGCTTTTTTCAAGATTCCCTTTCACTACTTGTCTTTTTTATTCGAAACATAACTAACAGTCCCATGTTTTGTCTCCACAGCAGGACGGGACAGGCATGGGTAGCCCCGGCAGTCCTGGGTGTAAGTAGTAGGTATACCTTTCTGTAACTGTCATCGTCAGAAAGCTGCAAAGATCCAAACGCAAACGAAAGGAGGTAAAACGATTTTTTAATGTAAAAATCTTTAACCCTGTGTGGCACATACCAATCACAACTTCACGTTCATTAACCCTTTCTCTTCTCTATCCCCCACAGGGCCTCCCAGGGCCCCCTGGTGAGAGGGGTGTGGCTGGAGCTAAGGGAGACAAAGGAGATCGTGGTGATATTGGACCTCAGGGACCAGAAGGAATGCAAGGGCAGAAGGGAGAGCCGGACGAATCACAACTTCACGTTCATTAACCCTTTCTCTTCTCTATCCCCCACAGGGCCTCCCGGGGCCCCCTGGTGAGAGGGGCGTGGCTGGAGCTAAGGGAGACAAAGGAGATCGTGGTGATATTGGACCTCAGGGACCAGAAGGAATGCAAGGGCAGAAGGGAGAGCCGGGTAGAGATGGGTTACCTGGACTACCGGGAGTGATGGGACCTCCAGGGCCCCCTGGCTCGTCCGACCCACCCATATTTGACGTAAGTAGTAGATTCGTATGAGCTTAACCTATCTCTTGGGGCTATTTTACCCTACATCCCTACATCTAAGCCTCAGAGTGGGACTATCTTACCGTACATACCTACAGAGTGGGCTTTTTTGTATGGAGTTTGACGTACTCGTAAGTACACCCGAATATCTGAACATTAAATTCATTTCATTTTCGTTTCTGTAACTGCATGCCTTTAAATATTACCTAAATAATTGAAAAACAACTAGGTATGTAGATCCAATAAATTACGTATTTTGACAGGGCGTGAACCCTAACCTACATTACCCTACATTTTGTATATGTTTTAATGTTCTAAGCAATTGTAATTGTATCATGGAACAAATAAAATTACCAATTACCAATTACATTCCTACATCTAAGCCTCAGAGTGGGCTTTTTCCTAAATAATAATTGAAAAACAACTAGGTATGTAGATCCAATAAATTACGTATTTTGACAGGTCGTGAACCCTAGATACTACCAGTAGCTACGCCTCTGATAATTTAATATAAGATGAGTGTAAAGTATGTTCCTTGTCCATGAGCCCTAGATACTAACATCTAAGCCTCAGAGTGGGCTTTTTCCTAAATAATAATTGAAAAACAACTAGCAACTAGGTATGTAGATCCAATAAATTACGTATTTTGACAGGTCGTGAACCCTAAATGCAACCAGTAGCTACGCCTCTGATAATTTAATATAAGATGAGTGTAAAGTATGTTCCTTGTCATCGGTTATCCACTTTCATTAGGACAGAAGAAATAGGAAGAAGAAGAAGGAAGAGGAAAAAAGAAAAAGGAGTTAATAAACTTGTTTAATTTACAACTTTTCTTCTTCTTCTTCTTCTTCTTCTTCTTCTTCTTCTTCTTCTTCTTCTTCTTCTTCTTCTTCTTCTTCTTTAATTTAATACAAGATAAGTGTAAAGTATGTTCCTTGTCATCGGTTATCCACTTTCATTAGGATAGAAGAAATAAGAAGAAGAAGAAGAAGAAGAAGAAGAAGAAGAAGAAGAAGAGGAGGAGGAGGAGGAGGAAGAAAAGAAAAAGGAGTTAATAAACTTGTTTAATTTACAACTTTTCTTCTTTCTTCTTCTTCTTCTTCTTCTTCTTCTTCTTCTTCTTCAGCTTAAGAAGGAAGAAGAAGAAGAAGAGGAGGAGGAAGAAAAGAAAAAGGAGCTAATAAACTTGTTTAATTTACAACTTTTCTTCTTTCTTCTTCTTCTTCTTCTTCTTCTTCTTTTTCTTCTTCTTCTTCTTCTTCAGCTTAAGAAGTTTATAACCATTCTCTTCTATCTTCTCTTCTCCTTTTACCTCCTCCTGACCAGATCAGCTTAAGAAGTTTATAACCATTCTCTTCTATCTTCTCTTCTCCTTTTACCTCCTCCTGACCAGATCTTCTCGTTTTTTCCTCCCTCTCTCTCTCTCTCTCTCTCTCTCTCTCTCTCTCTCTCTCTCTCTCTTTCTCTTTCTCTTTCCTTTATGGTTTTTCCCCTAAGTAATATGAAGCAAGAGAAGGGGGGGCGATAAAAGATGTCGTTTCTCTCCCTCTCTTTCTCCTTTGTCTCTTTCTTCACCTCTTTCCCTTTCTATGTTTTTTCCTTTGGTTCCTTCTTCTCTGTCTTTCTCTATGTATCATCTTGTTTTAAGTTTTAGGTACCCTTTCAATGTTTAATGATTAGAATAGATCAGTTGCGCTTACTTGGGTGATGTTTCAAAGTCTTAGAGCGGGAAAAATGAGGACCAACGGAATTTTTCTTTTTCTTCTACGACTTCTAGATCCCGAGATAAATCGATTTAAAAAATACCGGGTCTTTCTCTCTCATTTTCTTTTCTTTATCTCTCTCTCTCTCTCTCTCTCTCTCTCTCTCTACTTATTATTATTTTCATCACTCCCTCCACCTATAATATCTCTTCTTAACTTATGGTCTCTTTGTTTATTATCCAATAGATCAGTTGCGCTTACTTGGGTGATGTTTCAAAGTCATAGAGCAGGAAAAATGAGGACCGACGAAATTTTTCTTTTTCTTCTACGACTTCTAGATACCGAGATAAATCGATTTAAAAAATGCCGGTAAATCGTGAAGTTTGACGTCACGGCATACGCTCCCGTAGGCGATGACGTCATAATTTATGACTCCCGCTTCGTTTGTTTGTGCGCAAGCGTTTCTGCGCATTTTGACGTGAAATCTGACGTCACAACTCTTTGAACTTTTTCATTAGAACGGCAATTAAAAATTGAATTTTCGACCTTTTAAAGTTACTTTTTCTTTTTTGTTAGAACGGCAATTAAAAATTGAATTTCGACCTTTCAAAGTTACTTTTTCGGAATTTTGACCTCAGATTTCACAACTTTTTACGTAGGAATCGACCTTTTATTAATAATATTATCCCAATTGCAACTCTTCCATTCTCCTCCTCCTCCTCCTCCTCCTCCTCCTTCTCCTCCTCCTCATCCTCCTCCTCTCTCTCTATTCCCCTCTTCATCATTCTTCTCAGGTCAAAAGAGGAATTGGGCGAAGAGGGAGAAGAAATAATTAATGACGAAGAAGAAGGGGAAGATAATAAGATTAATAAGTCAGAACTAGGAGAGAGAAAAAGGAGTAGGAGGAAGAGGAGCAGAAAGATGTCTTATACTAAGACTGAAGATGAAAACATAAGTCCGATGTCAGACCTAAGACTGAAGGAAAACGATGATGAGTCGAAGAAGTAAGAAGAGAAAGAAAAGGAGAAGGAGAAGGAGAAGAAGGAGACGATGAAGAAGAAGAAAATTAGGGAGACGAAAAAGAAGTAGAAAAAAAAGAAGGAGAAGAGGAGGAACATGAGAACAAGAAGAAATAGAAGAAGAAGAAGAAGAAGAAGAAGAAGAGGAGGAGGAGGAGGAGGAGGAGGAGGAGGAGATTAAAGTCACAAGTCACGAGATATAACAATAAGATCTGGAGATAAGGTGAAGATGGATAGAGATTATACAGACAGGGTCACAGGTGAATTGATAATCCAGGGCCTAATTCCCATAGTCTTGTCTGGTAGTAGGCATCCACAACAAAATCCTGACTCTCGAACTTAGCCTAGTACCGACCCAAGAGAAAATACTAATGAATAGAAGCGTCCTCAACAGAGCCTTGACCATAGTACGGAACCTCGCAGAAAATGAAGTAATTGAGCCTAGTATTTTTTTCTGGATGGTCGATGGGTTTGAAATTTTGAATACATTTTTGATAACATTCTAAATTCTAACCCCCAAATTTTCAAGCGTGATTCTAAATAAGCTTAGCAGGAGGTTCTAGAAATCTAGACTATAACTGCGGCCCTGATGCTTAGTGTACCTTATTAAAGTTGAAAAACGAGGCAAATAATTAATGCTTCTTGTCGTCCTATGAAAGGTGCCGGGTTCGATTCCCGTAGTATTTCTATTTTAAGATTAAATGCTAGGATGTGATTATTATTATTTTTAAATATATAATTTGATTAAAGAGATAAGTGAAGGCTCATGTTTGAGATTTGCAAGATTAAATATGAGGCTATGGATACAGTTATGTATCAAATAAACAAACCATATACTAATGAATAGAAGCGTCCACAACAGAGCCTTGACCATAGTACGGAACCTCGCAGAAAATGAAGTAATTGAGCCTAGTATTTTTTCTGCGATGGTCGATGCGTTTGAAATTTTGAATACATTTTTGATAACATTCTCAATTCTAACCCCCAAATTTTCAAGCGTGATTCTAAATAAGCAGCAGGAGGTTCTAGACTAGACTATAACTGCGGCCCTGATGCTTAGTGTACCTTATTAAAGTTGAAAAACGAGGCAAATAATTAATGCTTCTTGTCGTCCTATGACCTTTGTATGGGGAGCTTGCAATAAGAACTGTGCTATCCAATGACGATGACGATCACGGCAAGATATTAAGTTGCAGTGTTTATTATACCAGGGCCGGAGGGCAAGCCCGGGATAGACGGTAGAACCGGCCTTCCTGGAATAGCGGTAAGTGATAGCCTCAGGGGGCGAGGGGGTACGCTTGTGGTCGGGGCCATGATGTATCGTATTCGTGGTTCGATTCCCGGATTAGCTCAATTCGCTTTAAGTATGATGAATTCGCTGGAAGGATGATGAATTCGCTCCTTTGCTGGAAATTAACTTAGTTTTATAGAAGTCTGATTTTTTACGTTTTAGCGGCAGCATTTTAAATTATATCAGTCTTTCATGGCTCGCTTTTTGCTGGGAGCCAGCCTAGTTAGCTTAGTTGGTAGTGCGTCTGCCTTGTAAGCGCCAAAGGGGGAGGACGATAGAAGAAGGAGGAGGAGGGTAGAAATGGGAAGGATGAGGATCAAGAGAAAAAGAATGGAAGGAGGGGGGAGGGGAAGGAGAGCAAATGAACAAAGAGGGAGGATGAATGTAAAAGAGAGGAGAGAAAAAGTGGGGAGGCTGAGGAGGGGGGAGAGGAGAGAGAAGGGGAAGGAATGGAGTAAGAATGGAAGGAAGAGAGGGGAAAGACGGAGAGCAAAAGAACAAAGGGAGAGGATGAATTTAAAAGAGAGGAGAGAAAAAGTGGGGAGGAGGAGGAGGGGAGAGAGAGAAGGGGAAGGAATGAAGAGCAAATGAGCAAAGGGAGAGGAAGGCAGGTATCAGATGGGGGAGATTGAATGTAAAAAGGAAGGACAAAAAGTGAGGAAGAAGGAGAGGAGAGTGGGAAAAGTAAAGGAAAGAGAAGGAATGGATGGGGGACGGGAAGGAAGGAGAGCAAATGAACAAAGGAGGAGGATGAATGTAAAAGGGAGGAGGAGAGGTAGTAGTGAGGAAGAAGGAGAGGAGGGTGGGAAAAGTATAAGAAGAGGAAGGAAGGAGAGAAAAGGAAGAAAGGGGAGGAGGGGAAGTAAGAATGGAAGAAGAGGATAGGAAGGAGGGGGAGGAAAGAAAAGGAAATGAGGGGAGGTAATGGGTGGGGGAAGGATGGAGTGGGTAGGAAGTTGGGAATTAATATTTTACGTGCTCCGTTAGTTGTGATGAGTTTCATTGTTCATTTAGACTTTGTTCATTTGGACTCGGACTTATTAACCTTTGTTTAATACATAGCTACTTATAGGGTGGGAAAAAGCCCAACTCTGTGTTCGAGTGGTTAGGCCAGCCACTCATTATCAGGTAGACCTGATCAGATATCAGGTATACATACCTGATAGAGTCAGTTCTACCTGATAGGCTGTGTCCTCATCAGGTAGGTATCAGGTAGACCTGATATTCGGACCTTTTCAGAGGTACCTGTCAGGTCTACCTGATAGTGAATGGCTGGCCTTACCCTGGCTCTCAATTCAGTTGTGCTGGGGGGTCTTAGAAAACCCAAGATCTGTAAATTCCATGTTTAGTTATAAAGAGGCTTGTAAATAGGTAGATAGTCCAATAAGATGAGTTCAAAAAGTAATGTTTTCAGGAAAAAATTCCCAAAGTTTTTTTCTCGACGGTTTTATATGTATTTTGGAGCTTTATTTCTCATAATTATAATATGGTACACAGTAAGTTTCCAATTATGGGCTATTAATAGCAGACATAATTGTTGTTCATGATGTTGTTGCTTTGATGTAAAGTTAATGTGAGAGGAATCTTCTTAGCAGGCGACAGTTCTCAAGTAAGACAGATTTTTGAATTTTGTGGACGAGATATTGTGGCAGGTCAATCTTTTTTGTGTGGGTGTAGAAGCTTGGATGGATGAGACCATTGGTTGACATCACAACAGGAATTACTTCAACACTTGTCAATGTCGATGAGTTTGACTGTTTTTTCATTTTTGTCTACCAGTACAATATCAGGCCTGTTGGCTTCAATCCTTCGAT
>NW_007380036.1:0-18043 GCF_000475195.1 Diaphorina citri
AAGAATCCTAAGTAGGAGGAGATCAGACCCTTGCATTCAAAAATCGTGGTGTTTGATGTGATCGATATCTATGTACATATTAGGACCAGGGATTAATGACTGGAGTCATAATTGACCAATCAGATAGCCCACTCAGAATAACTTTCTCAAAGAGCGGCCGTGGACCCAGCCATTGGAGGGACACCTATCAAGGTTAAACCAAGATTGATCAAATTAGTAAGCGGCCTTGGAAGAATGTTGGGTGGAAGAGCTCCTCCAGGAGAACCATTCTCCAGTAAGGAAGCAAGGTTTACTGGAGTGACAGTTCTCTGAAAGCTATATGTAAGGTACCTTCTTGATTATGTTAAGGCGGTCTCTTCTTGATCCCTTGTGTCACTCCATTTTAGTTTAGGACTAATGCACTACTAAGATGCCCTAAACCGACAAAGGTTCAGAGGGTTTTTCATGTCACACGGCAAAAGATAGGACACCACAATATGAAGAGTGCACACGATAAATGCTGCCGGAGACTTTACTTATGAGCTTCATAAGTTTGGAAGAATGAATAATAATAATAATAATAATAATAATAATAATAATAATAATAAGAAGAAGAAGAAGAAGAAGAAAGAGTAAGCCAGGCCATAAAATTGTGGAATATTTACATGAGGCAAATGGGTAGTCCATCTATTGGCCTCATGTAAACCATCACTGGTATCCAGTAACATTTCAGTCCAGTTGGTTGGAATCATTTGACTTTGTAGAAGAGAAGTGCACTTTGGTCAACAGGACTGGAATTTTATTGGACGTCAGTGGTACACTCTACACAGATTTTCTTCAATTCCAGCTTTATATCAAGGTAAACTGTCAATAAAGAGGTTCCTTCTCATTGGAAACTCACTTCTGTTGTCCGGTGGTCCAGTTTCCTAACACCTTATATTTACACAACCACTAGTTTAAAACACAAAATAATTAAAGTTAGGTCTGCTAATTAGTAAGTAAGGTAGTCACACTTGATTGCTTTTAGATATAGGTAAAAGGTCCCTATGACTTCAAACATGTTTGGGTTCAATCCTAATGAACCCACTGATAAAATCAATAATATCTAATCATTACAAGAAAATCAAGAAATCAATATTGATAAAAGGACATGTGGAATTACCCCCGCTCTGTTTGAATTATTTTTTGGATTTTACCCTTCGATCAGATAAAGCTGATAAAACTATAGTAGGTACCTACAGTTTCGTTAGGTCAGATATTTGGACATCTCCGCGACACCAACGGCGACGTGGTAAAACTAGTGTGCTGATACTGTAGGTATTACGTTAAGGCGGTCTCTTCCTGATCTGGATGGCTGACCATCTGGGCGATCGCGTGCTGTAGCTTTTCCCGGCCCCACTCAGAGGTTGACGTGAAGAGGTGGTCACTCAAAACTCCCAATAGGCGGGTAAAACCCTCGTCACTTAAATCTTAGACAACGCTGTTTCCAACAGCTAACCTACGTAAAGCTCTTTGATTTAGCCCCGTGTGGGGCGTAGGTATTAGGTACCTACTTCAAAGTACCTTGATGGATGATGGATCTGTGGTATCAACAGATTCAACACTGGTTTGGGTCTCCAGTGTTGCAGATAGCATTGTCGCCAACCCTCTCGATCTTGAGCTCGTCTCATCCAAACTTCAAATACCATCCCGTATACAATACGATTCTCTTTTCCAACCCACCCTTTAAAATGAAAACAGAGAACCCCGTTCGCCTAGCGTTTCATTCGAGAACTACTGATGGGCTAAGAAGATTTAAAAATAGATTTTCACGTTGAATCTGTGTGTTCTTCTTTCGGAAATATAAGAATTTGTTTTATATCATCTCAAAGAATATTTTAGCATGTCTTTGCCGTTATGTAAACGAGGAGCGGCCGGGACCAGAATGAGATGAGCTGCAAAAAAATACCTCTTATCTAACGTGTATCTTGCAAAAAAGTCTAGGTAACCCCCTGATGTACCTAATAATGTATGGCTTTACCAGGGTACTATATCCTTACGAGCTTAGCTAGGTAGTTGGGTGGGTAGGTACTAGAGTTTTACAACAGTTAACGAGTGATAGGTACCTGCTTTCTTTTTCTTCTCCTTCTTTTAAGTGGTTTGATAGCGGGAACTAACCGTTCCTGCTGAGGTCTTATCGTCCCGAAATCGAAGAGAGAAGGAAGACACGTTATGAGAAAGCCAGTCGTTTCGAGAACGAAAACATTATCCGTTCGGGATAAAATCCGGCCCGGGCGGGAATCGAACCCGCGGTCTAGGGCTTACAAGGCAGACGTACTTCCAACTAAGCCTAACTTTACTAGGCTGGAAAACATAAAGAAAAAATAGGTATCGAGAAAAAAAAAAGTTTCTCAAAAAGTCGATTGCATAAAATAATGCACAACTTTCTTCGTGCATAATAAAAATCATCATGCATGCCTATCGAGAAAAAAAAAAGTTTCTCAAAAAGTCGATTGCATAAAATAATGCACAACTTTCTTCGTGCATAATAAAAATCATCATGCATGATTTTTTTCCTCATACCCTGACTCTCAATACTGAGCGGCCATCTTGAATTTATTTTCAACTCACTGCGGTACGCGCTGACGCTTTGTTTAAATACAACTATTCTCACCTCATCTCTCATCCTTCGGTAGCTCAGTTGGTAGAGCGGTGGACTGTAGCATTCTGAATATTGAAATCCATAGGTCGCTGGTTCAAATCCGGCCCGAAGGAACAAATTTTTGACCTTGATTTTTTTTTTACATCGACTAAGCAATTAATTTTTACTCCGTCCTTCCTTTATTAAATTACAATAGTAATAATAAAAGGTATAGGGACGGACTATTGTATTCGCTTCGGTGTCTGTCTGTGTCCCCATAGAAGGACTTATCCAAACCTGGTCGACCTAGGTATAAATCAAATTAAAGGTCTTTTTACCAGGAACACGAAAATGGTGGTGCAAATTTTGTCCAGAGAACCAAAAAAACTGGTTTTTGGGGGATTGTAATAATAAAAGGTATAGGGACGGACTAGTGTATTCGCTTCGGTGTCTGTCTGACCCCATAGAAGGACTTATCCAAACCTGGTCGACCTAGGTATATATCAAATTAAAGGTCTTTTTACCAGGAACACGAAAATGGTGGTGCAAATTTTGTCCAGAGAACCAAAAAAACTGGTTTTTGGGGGATTTTTTTCACATTTTCTCACACAAATGAGCTCTGATCTTGAAATTTGTCGCGACGACCTTTGAGTTCATCTCAAAGCGAGAAAGTTTTAGATAACACTTCAGTCGATAATTTAAGACCGGTTTTAGCGTCACCTATGTTAAGCTAGAAAAGTACTATTTCTTTTCCTTCTGGAAAAAAATCAGGTGTCTGCCCAAACAGAGGTTAATCATTCTATCTCTTCCATTGTTCAAAGAAAGGTTAATTTAAATACTAAAACATTTAGACCGTGGTATTCTCTCAGCAAAAAAAGAGAGTATATTTATAACATGCGTAGGCAGTTCTACAACGTCTCAAGTTAATGTTGATGTTTGTGCAATGTATGAAAAATAATGAGAGTATATTTATAACATGCGTAGGCAGTTCTACAACGTCTCAAGTTAATGTTGATGTTTGTGCAATGTATGAAAAATAATACCTATTACCTATGGAATAATGAGCGTCCGGGCTAGAAAAATAAATACGAAACTCTCAACTTCTGCCAACAAATTCTGTTCAAAGCGAGATTTACCTATGGAATAATGAGCGTCCGGGCTAGAAAAATAAATACGAAACTCTCAACTTCTGCCAACAAATTCTGTTCAAAGCGAGATATGTATGTACCTTTTTTGAAGCGTTCAAAATAAACGTCTGTTGTTTAGCATAGAGGTGATGGGTACCTACACCGAAATGGCAATCATTTCTTTTCGTCAAGGTTTTAAAACTGATGCTATGAGGAGCAGCGTATTATCTACAACATACTTGGCTTAATACACATTCGTGCCTGGATGTCTGATAACTTGAAGAAATGACCTGACTCTTAAGAATCCTAAGTAGGAGGAGAAACAGACCATTCTATCTCACTCACAATAGACTGACTGCAAAGCGTCAGATCTATACATGATAATGTCCCATAGGAAAAGTTCACATGCGTGACCTCATTCCTGTTCAATAAAACCGTATCATCATTCCTACTTGGCTCAATACACATTCGTGCCTGGATGTCTGATAACTTGAAGAAATGACCTGACTCTTAAGAATCCTAAGTAGGAGGAGATCAGACCCTTGCATTCAAAAATCGTGGTGTTTGATGTGATCGATATCTATGTACATAGGACCAGGGATTAATGACTGGAGTCATAATCTGAGTTACCTACCTGCTTGGTTTAAGGTAAACCGATTAGATCAAGCAATCTGATTGCGTTATTAGGAAACATTAAAAGGAATAAAGGGAGAACGGGCTCTAGTCTTGATTTTAAATCATTAGGTACATGAAAGTAAAATCAAAAATCAAATCAATAATAATAATAAACTGAATATTAAACAAATTAGGTAGGTACATACCTAGGTACTGATTTTCTTTAACCACGATCGAATAAACTACGGGCTAAAAAATTCCCGGAGGGACGGGCTCAGCTTGTTACTTTCTATATTATTTATTATTAGGAAACATTAAAAGGAATAAAGGGAGAACGGGCTCTAGTCTTGATTTAGGTACATAGGTATACTGATTTTCTTTAACCACGATCGAATAAACTACGGGCTAAAAAATTCCCGGAGGGACGGGCTCAGCTTGTTACTTTCTATATTATTTTCTTTTATTTTTCATTGTTGGTACCTACCTATAACCAACAAATAAGCCTGGGGCGCCGCGCCACGAACATTATCCCATTAGGATAAAATCCGCTCCGGGCGGGAATCGAACCTGCGGCCTAGCGCTTACAACGTAGACGCGCTACCAACCACGCTAACTAGGCTGGCTAGATTTTCCTTGAATAACCTAGTTTCCAAAGACTGGATAATAATAATTTGGCTGATCCAAGTATATAGGTCACTAATGTGTCCGAAAAACACGGACAAAGGAATATCAGGGCGGAAAACGCTCTAGTAATCTCGTTTCTTTTAATTTTAACATTTAAAACAAAAAAAAAGTTGTTATTCGGTAGAATGCAAGACTGACATAATTATTTTAATTGCGGGAATCGTTTTCGAAATGAACATTTGAACATCTACCTGTTCCCTCTCTCCCCCTTGAGCTCCTGGGAGAGGTAAAAATAAACTGTGGGATATGAACTATTGAACATTAGGGTTTTAGAGAGGAACTGGGGTAGTAACAGTGTTTACTTTATACATATGTACTGCTCACATAGGACTGTAAAGTCCTTTTGCCAACCTAGTTTGCTTGGGCTACCAACCATCCAACCACGCTAACTAGGCTGGCTAGATTTTCCTTGAATACCCTAGTTTCCAACGACTGGATAATAATAATTTGGCTGATCCAAATATGTATATAGGTCACTAATGTGTCCGAAAAACACGGACAAAGGAATATCAGGGCGGAAAACGCTCTAGTAATCTCGTTTCTTTTAATTTTAACATTTAAAACAAAAAAAAAGTCGTTATTCGGTAGAATGCAAGACTGACATAATTATTTTAATTGCGGGAATCGTTTTTGAAATGAACATGTGAACATCTACCTGTTCCCTCTCTCCCCCTTGAGCTCCTGGGAGAGGTAAAAATAAACTGTGGGATATGAACTATATTGAACATTAGGGTTTTAGAGGGAACTGGGGTAGTAACAGTGTTTACTTTATACATATGTACTGCTCACATAGGACTGTAAAGTCCTTTTGCCAACCTAGTTTGCTTGGTTGGTAGCGTGTTTGCCTTCTAAGTGCTAGGCCGCGGGGTCGATTCCCGCCCGGTTGGTAGTTTTGACACCTCCACCAGAAATTGTTGGGAGTTTTGACATCTCCACCAAGAAATTGTTAGGAGTTTTGACATCTCCACCAGAAATCTCTTCGTGATTTGGCGCAAGTACTCGTGCGCTAGGAATTAGGAGTTTAGTCATCTCCACTAAAAAATGTTAGGAGTTCATCATCTTCGCAAGATATCATTGAAAGTTTTCGTATTCATAATTTTACGAAGATCATTTGGAACTATGGATACTCGTGCGCTAGGAATTAGGAGTTTAGTCATCTCCACTAAAAAAATGTTAGGAGTTCATCATCTTCGCAAGATATCATTGAAAGTTTTCGTATTCATAATTTTACGAAGATCATTTGGAACTAATAAAGATCTTCACAAATGGACGGCTTTAGGTCGCGGGTTCGGAAAGAACTTGATCCTAAACAAATGAGGTCCGTTCTCGGAACGGCTGGATTTTTTTCTCTCCTCTTCTACTTCGGGGTGATATTATTACCTCGAAAGAGAGAGGTAGAAAAAATGGGTATCATGAATATTCATGAAGTATGGAACACCCTGTAAAAAGGTAGGTAGGTACTTCTCTACATGAAAATTTACTTCACAATTTTAATTTTCTGCCCGTGTCTTCGTGCATGCGAACAGTGCTTGCTTGATGGTTTCAGGTATTAGATTTTTCTAAAAAGAAAAAAAAAAATCTACTGGCAATCGTACAAAACATCTTCACCTAACCTAAACTGACAAGGTAACCGGTAAGAAAATGTACAAGGAATTTTCAATTTTTGAAAAAAAAAAAAAAGACAAGATAAAAAAGGTAGGTATACGTTGTCCCAGGGCTGCACGCAATAATGGACACGTATATTGATTGTGTTCCCTCCGTAACGATAAATCAAAGAAGTAAAGTCAATAACTGTGAAGACACTTTTTTTAGAGAGATTTGACAGAGGAAACTGTAACTGCTAAGGTCTTATCGTCCGAAAATGAACAGAGAAGGAAGACAGGATAGGAGAAAGCCAGCCGTTCCGAGGACGAACATTATCCCGTCAGGATAAAATCCGCCCCGGGCGGGAATCGAACTATTAGACCATATTTCTGCCCCAATTTCAATCGTCAGTTTTACTTAAGCAGTCCATGCAATATTGGAGGAACCAATGTGCTGTCAATAGCACACCGCGCTGATAGCAGTAGGTATATGGGAACTTAAATCACTTGATTTATTACTCTCCCAAATGTTTTCCATTGTTTTTATAATTAAAAATAAAAATGAATAAATAATGCGACAAATAAAAGAGAATTAAAATTTAAGAAGATGGCACGAGATGTGAAAAATGTGGCCGTTCTGCGATAACGCCAAGAGTTTTTCTTATTTTTTTCGTTGAAATTTTCGATGGTCAGTTTTTACTACCAAAACACATTGAGGTCTCTACTTTATGAGAGGTACGAAGGAAACTATAACAACGGATGTCTGATGGTCCCGAAATCGAAGGGAAAAGGGAGACAGGACAGGAGAAAGCTAGCCGTTCCGAGAACGAAACTCGAGATGAAGTTCGCCCCGGGCGGGAATCGAACCCACAACCTAGCGCTTACAAGGCAGACGCCCTACCCTCTAAGCTAACTAGGCTGGATGATTATAATATTTATAATTTATTTCATAATGATTTTCCTTTCGAGAAACTTTCGGAAACGAACAGGTTCCCTTTTTGAAACTGAAATGGCGTCTGTACCAAACCCTTCGGAAATCCAAGAAGGCGCGTATTCGGTTCCGTTTCCGAAAGTTTCCCGAAAGGAAAATACACCTAAACTAATCGTCATCAAAAGATTTTTATTAAATATGTTTATATTTTTTCGTTTTTTCTCGGCCATTTATTCTTGCACAAATAAGTCTTTGAAGGGGCTCGTATATTTTATCAGGGGATTTCGTTGTTATGAGCAGAAATTTTTGGCAATGTTTTATCTTCCTAGTCTGAAGTCCAAGCAGAGATGTGAAAAATGTGGCCGTTCTGCGAAAGCGCCAAGAGAGTTTTCTTCTTTTTTCGTTGAAATTTTCGATGGTCAGTTTTTAGTACCAAAACACATTTTGAGATCCTTGGTTTCTAAGAGGTTTTAAGGAGGAAAGTGTAACAACGGATGTCTGATGGTCCCGAAAGTGAAGTGACAAGGGAGATAGGATAGGAGACACCGAGAAAGTTAGCCATTCGAAAACGAAACTTGTCACCTTAGGTTGAAGTTCGCCTCGGGCGGGATTCGAAGCCGTGACCTACCGCTTGCAAAGCAGAAGCGCTACCCTCCAAGCTAACTAGGCTGGATGTTTATAAAGATTTTCCTTTCGAGAAACTTTTCGAGAACCGGTTTCCTTTAGGAAACTGAAATGGCGTCTCTAAACCATAAAAGATTTTTTCGTTTTTTCTCGGCCATTTATTCTTGCACAAATAGGTTTTCGAAGGGGCTCGTATATTTTATCAGGGGATTTCGTTGTTATGAGCAGAAATTTTTGGCAATGTTTTATCTTCCTAGTCTGAAGTCCAAGAATATTTCTGTGTTTAAATTTTCACTAAATGTTCGGGATAAAATTCCATACCTCGGATGGGACTGAACCTACGCCCTCCTGATTACTAGGCGAGCGTTTTGACCACTACACCACCATATTTCTGTATTTAAAATTTCACAAAATATTCGGGATAAAATTCCATACCTCGGATGGGACTGAACCTACGCCCTCCTGATTACTAGGCGAGCGTTTTGACCACTACACCACCGAGGCAGGCTATAATAGCGTGTTAGCTGTTATCAGATAAGACATACTGATGAGCACACACGCGGACGAAACTATGCAAGTCATGTGACCAGGGGAGACAAAAATAACATTCGCCCAAACTGCTCCACTGTGAGAGAGAAGGAGGGGAGAGAGAGAGAAGAGGGGAGAGAAGAGAGGAAGATAATAAAACGACAGAAAGAAGAGGGAGGGGAGGAGGAGGAGAGAGAGAAGGAGGAGAGGAAAGAGAGAGAGAGAAAAGTAACAGAAAGAAAAGAGAGAGGGAGAGAGGAGACTAGGAGAGAACGAGGACGAGGATGGAGGAGGAGGCGGGAGAGAGAGAGAGAGAGAGAGAGAGAGAGGAAAGAGAGAAGGAGGCGGAGGGAGGGAGGGAGAAAAGAGAGGAAAATAAGAAAGCGACAGAAAGAAGAGGAGGAGGAGAGAGGGAGGGGGAGAAGAGGAAAGAGAGAGAGAGAGAGAGAAGGGGAAGAGAGAGAGAGTGAGCAAGGAAAATGGGAAAAGTGAGAAAGGCGAGAGAGGAGAGGATGAAATCCCGAAGGTATTTTATACCACTTAAGACAAGATTTCACCAAACCCCCCTTTTATCAAAATTCCCCTTAGGAATACCTAATAATAATAATAATAGTGCTTATTTATACTGCTCGCATAGGACTGAAAAGTCCCTTTACTCCAGCAGTAGGCTACTACCATTATTGTGGTCAAATTCTCAAATTGTATTGAGGATAAAATTCCATAACTCGGCTGGGATTGAACCCACGCCCTCCTGTTTACCAGGCGAGCGCCTTGACCACTACACCACAGAATGAGCTTTTTTTTCTTTTGGTAACAAGGGACCTTTTTAGTCCTCTTTGAGTACCATTCTAGTAAGTATAAGAGCTATTATTATCTATTAAGGCCCGCTGGCTCCTATTATACGTAAACAAGGTGAATTAGAATAACCGTGTGATAGGTAGGTATACGTTGTCCCAGGGCTGCACGCAATAATGGACACGTATATTGATTGTGCTCTCTCCGTAACGATAAATCAAAGAAGTAAAGTCAACTGTGAAGACACTTTTTTTTTAGGAGATTTGACAGAGGAAACTGTAACTGCTAAGGTCCTGTCGTCCGAAATCGAACAGAGAAGGAAGACGGTATAGGAGAAAGCCAGCCGTTCCGAGAACGAACATTATCCCGTCAGGATAAAATCCGCCCCGGGCGGGAATCGAACTATTAGACCATATTTCTGCCCCAATTTCAATCGTCAGTTTTACTTAAGCAGTCCATGCAATATTGGAGGAACCAATGTGCTGTCAATAGCACACCGCGCTGATAGCAGTAGGTATATGGGAACTTAAATCACTTGATTTATTACTCTCCCAAATGTTTTCCATTGTTTTTATAATTAAAAATAAAAATGAATAAATAATGCGACAAATAAAAGAGAATTAAAATTTAAGAAGATGGCACGAGATGTGAATTGAACTAAGTGTTGAGTGTTATAAAATCAAAGACTTTGCCCTCTTGTAGGTATTAACGGAGGTCTTATCGTCCCGAAATCGAAGAGAGAAGGAAGACAGGATAGGAGAAAGCCAACCGTTCAGAGAACGAGCATTATCCGTTCAGAATAAAATCCACCCCGGGCGGGAATTGAACCCGCGACGTAGCGCTTATTAAGGTGGATTTCCACCAACGCGACCTCTGTCGTGCGACGTGACCTGTTTTCACTTGCAACATTTGTCGCGCGACGTGACCTGTTAAAAATTAAAGCACTCCCCGACAAAATCGCGAGATATAGGTAAGGTCCCTATGACTTCAAACATGTTTGGGTTCAATCCTAATGAACCCACTGATAAAATCAATGATATCTAATCATTACAAGAAAATCAAGAAATCAATATTGATAAAAGGACATGTGGAATTACCCCCGCTCTGTTTGAATTATTTTTGTATTTTACCCTTCGATTAGATAAAGCTGATAAAACTATAGTAGGTACCTTACAGTTTCGTTAGGTCAGATATTTGGACATCTCCGCGACACCAACGCCGACGTAGTAAAACTAGTGTGCTGATACTGTAGGTATTATGTTAAGGCGGTCTCTTCCTGATCCCTTGTGTGCCGCGTCCATCTTAGTTTAGGACAATTGCACTAAATAGGACTATACTATAGGTAAGTCGCGGTGTCGATTTAGAATCAAGAAAGAATCGGGATAGAAGGACAGTCAGTCCTGATTCTTGTTAGCGCCGATACCACATTAAATTCACCAGTCCTTGAAGGATCACTAACGTTAAGCAACGTGGTGTTTGGTATCCGAATGGATGACCATCTGGGCGATCGCGTACTGCTAGCTTTTCCCGGCCCCACTCAGAGGTTGACGTGAAGAGGTGGTCACTCAAAACTCCCAATAGGCGGGTAAAACCCTCGTCACTAAAATCTTAGACAACGCTGTTTCCAACAGCTAACCTACGTAAAGCTCTTTGATTTAGCCCCGTGTGGGGCATAGGTATTAGGTACCTACTTCAAAGTACCTTGATGGATGATGGATCTGTGGTATCAACAGATTCAACACTGGTTTGGGTCTCCAGTGTTAAACAATAACGAATGTAAATAATACACCAGGTATGTTTATTGTTATTTTTGAAAAGTTTAGAATAGTTTAGATAGATGGAACTCTGCCGAGGTCTTATCGTCCCGAAAGCGAAGAGAGAAGAAAGACAGGACCTATCCTGCCAGAAAGGCACTGGCTTTAAGCCAGCCTTTCCAAGGACGAACCTTATCCGTTCAGGATAAAAAATAATAATAATAATAATAATAAAAAATCTGTCGATTTTGAAATTTCAAAATTTAATAATTTTTAAATACAGTACTGTACAAAACTAGGTACTGTAGTTTTTCTTCCATAATTATAATCCATGTGGCTATAAATAAAAGAACGATTTTTTTTCTATTGGGGAAAAAATTAATGAGGAAAACGAATAAATTTCTTTGTGATTAAAAATAAATAAATAAAATAATAATAATCAAAATTAAATAAAAATATGAGGAAAATTGACTATTTTCTCAACTCTAAAAAAAAAAAAAAAAAAAAAAAAAAAAAAAGTGAAAATGATTAGAATATTTCATAGCCGAGAGAATGTGAGAAGTGACCTGATATTATGATTTCTTTGACATTCAAAATTTCTACAAGATGTGCTCTGCTCTCCCCTAGGGGTGTCCAAAGTGGGGTCACCAAACGTTGCTCAAACAAGGACCCTAGTTAGAGACTTTGTCTTGCTCAGGCAGGTACAAATACGGACTCAGGGGACTCTATTTCCACACATTTCCGCTTTTTGAAAATTTGGACCGATTGCAATAGGTAAACTTCGCTATACATGCTTGTAATAGAAAGTGAAAAAAGCCAGACTTTAACCTAAACAGATACGGTTCGTTCTCGGAACGGCTGGCTTTCTCCTATCCTGTCATCCTTTTATCATTGATTACGGGCTGATAAGATTTCAATAGTTACAATCACCTCTTTCAAACCTCTTGGAAAATTTACATAATTATGTCAAAGATTAATTGAAAAAATAATAGGTATTCCATTTGCCCATTTTATTCCAGGGTACCCACATTGGTCAGTGCTCCTCTGAGTTGCCCAGTATTTAGCTGGTGACTTTATTTTTAGTGCCTCACATACCTATGTCAAAAATTAATTGAAAAAATAATAGGTATTCCGTATGCCCATTTTATTCCAGGGTACCCACATTGGTCAGTGCTCCTCTGAGTTGCCCAGTATTTAGCTGGTGACTTTATTTTTAGTGCCTCACCAGAGAAAATGGACCTCGCTTTTTTTCCGCGTTGTTTTAACCCATTGATGACCCAATGGGCACAGCTCGCAGCACGCGATTACCCCAATGGTCAGAGATCCGGATATCAGTCTTGTGCCACGTTCTTTAATTTCAGTAATCGTTTGGAAACTGGTACAGTCAACATATATGCTATCGCCGCTGGGTGGATAAGAAATTGTCTACCCTAGATAATTATTATCAAGGGCGAATTTAGTGCCTTAAATCAATAAAAAAAGAGCTTCTAAAAAAAAAAAAAAAACAGGAAAAAAATCAGCACGCGAATACCCCAATGGTCAGAGATCCGGATATCAGTCTTGTGCCACGTTCTTTGATTTCAGTAGTCGTTTGGAAACTGGTACAGTCAACATGCTATCGCCGCTGGGTAAATTATCAAGGGCGAATTTAGTGCCTTAAATCAATAAAAAAGAGCTTTTACAAAAAAAAAGGTAAAAAAATTCAGTCCCGGCTGTCGAAAAAATCGCAGGTTAACAAACCCCCTTTGACAAGGAAAACTGACACATTGCCCAAGGTAATTTCTAATCAAAAAAGTTCCAATTCTTTTTCAGTCACGGTTCACGAAAAACTCAGTGGGTCGACATAGTTAAACCACTTTCAACCCACACCACTGACCCACTGTCAGGGAATCTCATGCGAGTGGAAGATTTGCCAAAATTTTCGTGACTTGGTGCGTATTTAATTTTTCAGTCACGGTTCACGAAAAACTCAGTGGGTCGACATAGTTAAACCACTTTCAACTTTCAACCCACACCACTGACCCACTGTCAGGGAATCTCATGCGAGTGGAAGATTTGCCAAAATTTTCGTGACTTGGTGCGTATTTATAGTTTATTTTCAACTGTATAGAGGTACTGGGCAAAATGAGAATATAGGTACGGTTATCATTATCTAGGTATTAGTTTATTTATTTTTCCCCGAGGTAGATATACAGGGTCGCCCCGGGGTAAAATAACCCCGGAGTACAGAGTGAAATTGAAAAAAGTAAAAAAAAAAAAAAATATTTTTTATTTTTTTTTTATTAAATCACAAATACCTACTTTAGAGACTACCAACGTAGGACTGAGACAGTTAGAATAGAATAGAATATACCTTGTTTATCCTGCCAGAATGAGACTGAAAAGTCCCTTTACTCCCGCAGTCTAAACAAGGTCTTACTACAGAGTGAAATTGGAAAAAAAAAACTTTTTTTTTTCTTAAATCACAAATATTTTAGAGACTACCAACGTAGGACTGAGGCAGTTCAACTCCGTACATAAAAAGTTTCAGTCTCATTCGAGCAGGATAAACAAGGTGTATTCTAAAAAGTCCACTCCGAGGCTTAGGTGTAGGGGCAAACAGCCCGAAAAGTTGGGTTAAGCTTAAACAAATCTACGAAAAGTTGGGTTAAGCTTAAACAAATCTACGAAAAGTTGGGTTAAGCTTAAACGAGTCTACGAATCTCTAGAACTGAGAAGTCCCTTTTTGTCAGCAGTTTCAATAAAGTCTCATTTATTGGGTAAATTTCTATTTGTTACAGGATCACAGACTTTAATTTTACCATCATGAAGGTTTTTTTATGTCCGATTCCTGGGTTCGAGTGATCACGGTTTATTTTATCTTGAGTCGGAGTTAGGCTAGGATCGAAGGTCGGGCCTCCGTTGTGGACGCCTCCTTACGGTCACTGCTAATTACTTTCTATTACTAGTGTATAGCGGAGCTATACTAGTCTTTTCTTCTTTTCTAACTAGTGGTTGACCCGTAGAGGAGGAGAACTATCGATAGTCGGCGCCATCGATAGTTATCGATAGTTTTTTAATTACATATTTTCCTTGTTTCTAAAGGTCTTATCCCCCAGAAAGACCTGTGGCGCTCACAACAACACTCAACACAAAATATAATCTTACATAGAAAACGCAGGTTCTCGTTTCTACACAATTTCCATCTCTGAAGTATAAAAATATCACTTCCAAATTCTTGGCCAGCACCTGAGAGCTATGTCTAACTGATGAGTTCAAATAAGAACGAAACGCGTCTTAGGCTTTCTTTCTTAGGTGTAGGGGCAAACAGCCCGAAAAGTTGGGTTAAGCCTAAACGAGTCTACGAATCTCTAGAACTGAGAAGTCCCTTTTTGTCTACAGTTTCAATAAAGTCTCGTTTATTGGGTAAATTTCTATTTGTTACAGGATCACAGACTATAATTTTACATGAAGGTTTTTATTTTTATGTCCAACTCCTGGGTTCGAGTGATCACGGTTTATTTTATCTTGATTCGGAGTTAGGCTAGGATCGAAAGTCGGGCCTCCGTTGTGGACGCCTCCTTAGGGTCACTGCTAATTACTTTCTATTACTAGTGTATAGCGGAGCTATACTAGTTTTTTCTTCTTTTCTAACTAGTGGTTGACCCGTAGAGGAGAACTATCGATAGTCGGCGCCATCGATAGTTAAGTTTTTTTATTACATATTTTCCTTGTTTCTAAAGGTCTTATCCCCCAAAAAGACCTGACCTAACCTAATTTAAAGAAAATTATTAACTGTACACGTATTAATTTCAGTAACTTGTTCTCTTCACTGGTGTTTTTCAATTTCCGCGGCACAAGCTCTGCTTATACGGATGGGTATAAAAAAATGTATTCATATAAAAAAAATGTATGTTCTGAGAGTTTTGTCGATCAAAAAATGAATGGAAACTTGAAAAATTAAATTAAATCAAATTAAATTCTTCACAAAGTGACGTCAGAATCTATCTGTAGGATAGATCTGTCTTCCGATATAAAGCTAGAGGTCCATAGATATCACAATCAAAGGTTCAAGGTATCGGATGACGTCATAGTTTAGGTTTAGACAGTACGAGGTAACCAAGAGCCACTCCACCAATCAGAGAAGAGAGAACCCCGAGTCTGTAACAAAAAGCAAAAAACCAGTAACTTGGTCTCTTCACTGGTGTTTTTCAATTTCCGCGGCACAAGCTCTGCTTATACGGATGGGTATAAAAAAATGTAGGTATTCATATAAAAAAAATGTGTGTTCTGAGAGTTTTGTCGATCTAAAAATGAATGGAAACTTGAAAAATTAAATTAAATTCTTCACAAAGTGACGTCAGAATCTATCAGTAGGATAGATCTGTCTTCCGATATAAAGCTAGAGGTCCATAGATATCACAATCGAAGGTTCAAGGTATCGGATGACGTCACAGTTTAGGTTTAGACAGTACGAGGTAACCAAGAGCCACTCCACCAATCAGAGAAGAGAGAACCCCGAGTCTGTAACAAAAAGCAAAAAAAAAAAACTCAATGGTGTAGTAGTCAAGAAACTGGCCTCGTAATTAGTAGGACGCGGGTTCAACCCCAGCCGAGGTCTGGAACTTTATCATCATATCCTCAACATAGTTTGATTCTAGATTTTACCATTTTAATAGCAGCCTACTCTTCTTCTTTTTCTTCGCCTTTTCCCGTGTTTAGACAGGGTTGGCGTTTTTCATCTATCAGCCCTAGCTTTTGGTTGGTTCGTTGAAGTATTTTGCTCACCATACAAAGGATTTTAATTCAAGCATGGTTTTTATTATAAAACGTACACCTATTCTGAATCAAGTACATAAGACCTTGTTTAGACTGTGGGAGTTAAGGGACTTTTCAATCTCATTCTGGCAAAATGGAACTTAACAGGCTGTTAGCTTAAAAGGCCTGTTAAGGACTGAAATATAGGTGAAATCCACCCTAAGTTGCTAAGACTTTGTAGAAACTTTTCTTTATAAAAATGTAGATCAAAAGCCTCCTTAGAACGAACTTCGAGAAATGTACAGCTCGGCCGTTATTCAAGACTTTAGTTTGGAAAAAACTCAAAAATGTTCACTCTTCGCAGGACTCAAGTTTTCAGCCCAAGTCAATCAAACTTTGCAGAGAGGTTCTTTATAAAATATAGATCAATAGGGGAGAGAGAGAGAGTAGATAGACAAAGAGAAAGGAGAGAGAAAAAGAGAGAGCTTGGGGAGAAGAGGACAGAGGGGGGGAGGAGAGAGAGAAGGCAAGAGAAGATAGGAAAATTAGAGAGTATTTTTTTCGTGCAAGATACAGGGATGGCCGATTTTCGCGAATGTATTGTAAATTGAGTGTGAAAAATTAAAACACGCTCCTGTCAGAAAATAGAAAAGAGAAAAATGGACCGAAATATGGGAAGCTAAGAGTGTGAGAGAGAACGGGGAAGAGGGAGAGAAAAAATAGAAGAGAGTGATATAGATTAGGAAGGAGAGGGGGAGAGATGAGGAGAGAGAGAGTCAGAGAGCCTAAGAACAACAGAGAGGATTTATACACTGGTCTTTGGTACCTAATACCTACCTCAATGGTGTAGTAGTCAAGAAACTGGCCTCGTAATTAGTAGGACGCGGGTTCAACCCCCGCCGAGGTCTGAAACTTTATCATCATATCCTCAACATAGTTTGATTCTAAATTTTACCACATAATAGCAGCCTACTCTTCTTCTTTTTCTTCGCCTTTTCCCGTGTTTAGACAGGGTTGGCGTTTTTCATCTATCAGCCCTAGCTTTTGGGCTGACAATTGATTTTGGCTACAAAAATTTTACTAGTGGATGCCCTTCGCACTCAACCTTTGCTATTTCTTTAGCAAGGGGAATTTCAGGCTGGTATACTCCTTGTTTAAAGTCCCCCAGCCAGACTAAGCTGGTCTACTCCCTGTTAAACGACCCCCAGCCCCCAAAGACAACATCAGAAGAAGGCTACTATTACATATTTCTGTGTTTCACAAAATGTTCGGGATAAAATTCCATACCTCGGATGGGACTGAACCTACGCCCTCCTGATTACTAGGCGAGCGTTTTGACCACTACACCACGATGGCCGATTTTCGCGAATGTATTGTAAATTGAGTGTGAAAAATTAAAACACGCTCCTGTCTGAAAATATAAAAGAGAAAAATGGACCAAAATATGGGAAGCTAAGAGTGTGAGCGAGAACGGGGAAGAGGGAGAAAAAAAAAATAGAAGAGAGTGATATAGATTAGGAAGGAGAGGGGGAGAGATGAGGAGAGAGAGAGTCAGAGAGCCTAAGAACAACAGAGAGAAAGAGAGAAGAAATGTGTTAAGAGAGAGGACAGAAAGAGAGAAAGACAAAGAGGAGAGGAGGGGTGAGATTGGGATAGATTAGGAATAAGAGGAACGGAGAAAGAAAGAAAGAGGGAGGGAGGGAGAGAGAGAGCGAGAGAGAGAAAATTGTAAGACATACACATGTCCAAGAATATTGTAATTTTGAAGGAAATTCTTTTTTGGCAAACTTCAAAAAACTCGAAACTATTTTTCATTTTAAAATGACATTGGGTGGAAGAGGAAGAGCTCATTTCTGAGAATCCTACCACGTTAAATAACACCAATGGGAAAAGTGGACCTTGCTTCGTTCACAAAGATAGCGGGTTCGATTCCCGCCCGGGGCGGATTTTATCCTGATGGTATAATGTTCGTTCTCGGAATGGCTGGTTTTCTCCTATCCTGTCTTCCTTCTCTCTTCGATTTCGAGACGATAAGACCATAGCAGTTACAGTTCCCTCTGTCAAAC
>NW_007380036.1:18584-25902 GCF_000475195.1 Diaphorina citri
CAGCGCCCAAGTTAAGGGCGGGCCCCACCTAAAATAAGACTTGCCTATTACGAGCAAGAGACTTGCCAACCGAAAGAGGATAGGACAGAAGGAAGAGAGAAGCTAAAGCCCTGCTATTCTGGAGGCAATTACGCAATTATGTTCTCCCCGTTTCAGAAACTAAAATATTGTGAGTTGTGACATCAAGTTTAAAAAAAGGAAGAAAAAAAATGTCCAGCGACTCTACAAACGTCTGAAGCCAAGCCACCTACACTCTATAGTATGCAGTTTGAGACGGAGACCATCGACGTCCTTTAGTACAGACCATTCAGCTAGTCTAGGTTACCGTGGAATCTGGATACATACGATATGTTTTTCCTGATTATTCCAGGGAAATGGGGTCGTGTGTCACCTGATGATTATAAAAACACCAGTCGAGGGTACCGCATCACCTAGTGACACGAGGCGGAACGTGCGCCTCTGGGCCCAAGCTAAGGGTCACCCCAGTTTTTTTTTTAACATAGTACGTTTACTAACTTAAGGCACTGACCCGACAACTCCCAGGTGAGTTGGAGAACTCCTTTTACTCATCTATGAATATATGTTTTATATTTAAGCGAGTATCGCTGGCCACGGGTCGTACCATCCATTCTTGTAACCACAATCCTGTTAACTCTATAAATCCTTTTAGGATGTTACGAACGTCACTCATGGTTTCAAACACTATATTATTGAAATTATTGTGTTTCATGAGTTGCCTTAAATAAAGGTTATTAAAGGAAGGGGAAAAGGACCTAACGTCGCGAGCAGAAGTAATCTATTTAACTCTTGGTTGGAGGACATATGCTTAGTCGTGTATAGCCGCGAGTGTTTGTTGAGTAATGAGTTGTGATCAAATGTGCATTCATTTTTTTAGCCACACGTTGTAGTGTGCGACAAGGAAATAGGATAACTTACCACCGAATAAACTCACAAGAAAATTGGGGATTGGAAAATCGTTTATAGAGTATTGTCAACTAGCGCTTATAAGGCAGACGCGCTACCAACCAAGCTAACTCGGCTGGCGTGATAATCTTTAACAACAACTTACTTGCCCAACATCAATTTGTTCCCCACTGCGGGTTTGCACCAAAATCAAGCTAGGCCGGGTCGATGCCGGATCAGGCCCGGCCAAGTTCACATGACTCAAGTGGGCCCGGATCAGATTGATCCGATTCTCGTAGCTCCGCACCGACAGTAGCTGGTCCGTTAGAGTGAAGGGCTTGAAAATGACGGGCAGTTTGTGACGGAGTGACGAGGATATGTAGATCATGTAAACGAAACAATAGCCCGTGAAATACGAGTCCCAGCCCGCTGTGTGAAATTTGGCGTCGGATACTGAGAACAGAAAGGGCCAAGGTTATAGTTGGTTCGTTGAAGTATTTTGCTCACCATACAAAGGATTTTAATTCAAGCATGGTTTGTATTATAAAATGTACACCTATTCTGAATCAAGTACATAAGACCTTGTTTAGACTGTGGGAGTTAGGGGACTTTTCAATCTCATTCTGGCAAAATGGAACTTAACAGGCTGTTAGCTTAAAAGGCCTGTTAAGGGCTGAAATATAGGTGAAATCCACCCTAAGTTGCTAAGACTTTGTAGAAACTTTTCTTTATAAAAATGTAGATCAAAAGCCTCCTTAGAACGAACCTCGAGAAATGTACAGCTCGGCCGTTATTCAAGACTTTAGTTTGGAAAAAGCTCAAAAATGTTCACTCTTCGCAGGACTCAAGTTTTCAGCCCAAGTCAATCAAACTTTGCAGAGAGGTTCTTTATAAAATATAGATCAAAAGTCTCTTTGGGCCGAACCTCGAGAAATGGACGGTTCGTCCGCTATTCGGCCTCTCATTTCCACTATTTTCAGACTCAAAATCTCTTATAATTTACACAGTTTTCTCAAAATTTACAGAAAGGTTCTCAATTCAGACTCAAAATCTCTTATAATTTACAGAGTTTTCTCAAAATTTACAGAAAGGTTCTTAAACTTGTTAAGAAATGAATAGAAAGTATGGGAAACCTTCTTTCTGACTAATAATGATTGGGGGGGGGGGGAAACTACTCGTCTGTGGCACACAAAAACCCCACTCTGAGGCTTAAGGCCTGTTCCCACTGTTCGTGAGTCACACGATTTTTTCCGGATGACATGTAGGCAATGTAATCACTATTTTCAGACCCAAAATCTCTTATAATTTACAGAGTTTTCTCAAAATTTACAGAAAGGTTCTTAAACTTGTTAAGAAATGAATAGAAAGTATGGGAAACCTTCTTTCTGACTAATAATGGTTGGGGGGAAAACTACTCGTCTGTGGGACACAAAAACCCCACTCTGAGGCTTAAGGCCTGTTCCCACTGTTCGTGAGTCACACGATTTTTTCCGGATGACATGTAGGCAATGTAAGTGTTCCCACTTATACACGTCACGATTTTTTTTCCGAACGACAAGTGAGAGGCCTTTAGGTGTAGGGGCAAACAGCCCTAAAAGATGGGTGAAACTTATACGAATCTACTCGTACCGAACGACAAGTGAGAGGCCTTTAGGTGTAGGGGCAAACAGCCCTAAAAGATGGGTGAAACTTATACGAATCTACTCGTAAATTCGCAGAAGCTTAACCCATCCTTTAGGGCTGTCTAGCCCCTACACCTAAGCCTTAGATTAGACTTTTTGTGTATTTTTCTGCCATACACCAGGGTGATGGACAGTGATGGCCTCTAGCCATGTTTGGCTCATCCTGAATTGCAGTCAACCATTGTGAGAACTTGTGCTTGTTTTTTTAAAGGCAGAGAGAACCCTTTGAGAACTGCCAGCTAGCGAGGCTGGTTAGGGTTAGCTGTTCTCCTCCCTGTTTATATCATCCTTTAGGGCTGTCTAGCCCCTACACCTAAGCCTCGCTTTTTGTGTATTTTTGTCATACACCAGGGTGATGGACAGTGATGGCTTCTAGCCATGTTTGGCTCATCCTGAATTGCATTCAACCATTGTGAGAACTTGCGCTTGTTTTTTTAAAGGCAGAGAGAACCCTTTGAGAACTGCCAGCTAGCGAGGCTGGTTAGGGTTAGCTGTTCTCCTCCCTGTTTATAGTCCCACAGCCAGGCGCTAGTCTACTCTCTGTTTAACGTCCCCTAGCCAGACAAGCCTAAGTCAAGTCATAAAAGTCCATTGTTACTCCACTTCTGATTTTTCTCTAGCTTCAACTTGATTTCATAGCTGATGAATTTCGTGTCGTACACACATAGAAACAGTGGGGAACGACCTACTCGTTTGTCGTAAGCCAACTCTGAGGCTTACGTGTAAGGGCAAATAAGATGGGTTAAGCTTTTACGAATGTACTCACTCGATACTCCATCCATCAATTTGAGCTTAGGTGCGTACAACAGGAGGTGGGTTATTGCAAAAGTTTTAAAATGGGTTGGTAAGAAGTTGTGGGACAGGATACATATTTTCAGTTCTTACTTCTTATGGCAGCTCCTCTGGGCATTTTAAAGTTTTAAAGGTACAATGAAAATTTTTCCTTAAATAGGTATAGTTTTTTATAAGTGCAAAAGTTTTAAAATGGGTTGGTAAGAAGTTGTGGGACAGGATACATATTTTCAGTTCTTACTTCTTATGGCAACAACTTCTTCATTTTATAGTTTTCTTTTAGGTTGCAGGGTTCTCCTGGAAGAGCTCTTCCATCCAACCTCTATGTTCTTTCACTGTGAGCCTTTTAGAGCTTTTGAAGAGTGAAACTGTTTTCTCACCACCCAAACAATAAACCAAATTTACAACTCCATCATTTGCATCTCTTCCAGATCTCTCAACAATGCCAGCCTATCATTCCACTTTGACCGATTTTAACCAATGTGTTGGCAACATTGCAAAGCTCTTCCATCCAACCTCTAATTTCTTCTTTCACTGTGAGCCTTTTAAAGCTTTTGAAGAGTGAAACTGTTTTCTCACCACCCAAACAATAAACCAAATTTACAACTCCTTCATTTGCATCTCTTCCAGATCTCTCAACAATGCCAGCCTATCATTCCACTTTGACCGATTTTAACCAATGTGTTGGCAACATTGCAATGCTTCCGATTAAAACACAATACCGAGGCCCTGCTCCTCAGTTCACTACTGGAGAACAGGACATTATCGAAGAAGCTCTGTACTATTTCAAAGCCAATGTGTTCTTCCGAACTTATGAAATTAAAAGTGAAGCCGATAGACTGTTGATTTACATTACACTGTATATAACCGAGTGTTTGAAGAAACTGCAAAAATGTCCAACCAAAGCCCAAGGTGAGTACTTGATAATTACTTCTTTTTTTACTATGTTCCCAGTGACAATTTTCGATTATTTTATCTTTTACTAACTATGCAAGCTATTACTGCAATTATTTTTAATCGAGTTGTTGATTTACATTACACTGTATATAACCGAGTGTTTGAAAAAACTGCAAAAATGTCCAACCAAAGCCCAAGGTGAGTACTTGATAATTACTTTTTTTTTTACTATGTTCCCAGTGACAATTTTCGATTATTTTATCTTTTACTAACTATGCAAGCTATTACTGCAATTATTTTTAATCGAGACTATGTTCCCAGTGACAATTTTCGATTATTTTATCTTTTACTAACTACCTATGCAAGCTATTACTGCAATTATTTTTAATCCAGTCCTAGTAATGTAGGTGCCAAGGGCTAAGGCATTGGATTCATAGTGGAGCAATGTTTTGAATTTTAAAAGTGGTACTCATAGGTTCAAAACCACTGAGCTACCAAGCCCTTTTAAAAATAAAAAGGACACAGAAGAAGACTATAAAATTAAGTTCAAACAAAAATTAATTCTTTTATTTTCAGGTCAAAATGAAATGTACTCCCTAGCATTGGCCAAATTCGATCTCCCTGGAGAGGCTGGCTTCCCTCTCAACTCAGTCTATGCCAAACCACAAAGTCAAAACGAGGCAGACCTTATGAAGAACTATCACTAACCCAGGGTGTTTCGGAACCGATTATATGTCCAACCCTGGGAGTAAGGCTCGATATAAGGGCAGTGACCCTAGTTACAGGGCCAATCTAGGGTGTTTCGGCGATGAATACAATTCCGACCCTGGAAATGCTGAAATTCTGCATGAGGTCGAAGACCCTAGGTATAGACCTTATCCTAGACTTTTTTTTTTTATTCAACATGATTCAACCAAAGAGTAGATCAGCGTCTAGCTAGGGGACTATAAACAGGGAGTAGACTAGTCTCACTAGTCCAAATTTCTTTATGCTATATCAATAGCGAAGGTTTAGTGCAAAGGGCATCCACTCGGAAATTTTCTTTAGCCAAAAACCCAGTTGGCCTCTAAGCGATCACTCTAAAGCTGATTGAGAGGCCAATGACAAACGCTGACCCCATCTGATAGTGTCGGGCATATACCAAACACCACAGCTAGGGTTTTCAGGGATGGTTTCATACCAAGGATCTATGGTAGATTCGGCGGTAAGATATTTTCGATTAGGTCTATAAATAGTGTCACTGACCCTAGGATAAGGTCTATACCTAGGGTCTTCGACCTCATGCAGAATTTCAGCATTTCCAGGGTCGGAATTGTATTCATCGCCGAAACACCCGAGATTGGCCCTGTAACTAGGGTCACTGCCCTTATATCGAGCCTTACTCCCAGGGTTGGACATAATATAATCGGTTCCGAAACACCCTGGGTTAGCCCTATACCTAAGGGCACTGCCCTTCAGCGGACCTTTAAATCCAGGGTTGGACCTATAACGCAGATCAGCCAAGGTCTTGTCCCCCTTAGATTCAGGGTTCCCTATACCTAGGGGCACTGCCCTTCAGCGGACCTTTAAATCCAGGGTTGGACCTATAACGCAGATCAGCCAAGGTCTTGTCCCCCTTAGATTCAGGGTTGGATTTAAAACATATTTCAACCAAGGTCTTGTCCTCACCCCAACAAGCGTCGTTTCCGGCCCTGTACTCACGTTTGAGATCAGCCTTACTCCCAGGGTTGGACTCAGCCGTACCAGAATGGATATCAGCCTTTCTCCCAGGGTTGGACTCAGCCCTACCAGGATGAATTTCAGCCTTATATGCGCGGGCCTCAGGGCCGGATCTGTATTAGCTGCTAAAGTCTCCGCCACTCGTGGGGTCATCGAATCCCAGGGTGGATATCAGCCTTTTCCCCAGGGTTGGACTCAGCCTTTCTCCCAGGATGAATTTCAGCCTTATATGCGCGGGCCTCAGGGCCGGATCTGTATTAGCTGCTGAAGTCTCCGCCACTCGTGGGGTCATCGACTTGCGCTTGTTTTTTTAAAGGCAGAGAGAACCCTTTGAGAACTGCCAGCTAGCGAGGCTGGTTAGGGTTAGCTGTTCTCCTCCCTGTTTATATAAATTTTACCCAACTGCAACTGCTCCATTCCTCTCATAATATTTTCCTCTCATTTTTGTCCATCATTGCTAATAGGTTTAAAAACTATTACTAGAAGAACATGTCCATTATTAATTATGAAAATGAGATCAATTATAATACTCTGAAAAGTGCCATCATGTACACAACTTACAAAAATGAATCCCAACTTTCTCAAATCAAGAAATTGATTGAAAATGATTTGTCCGAACCATACAGTATATACGTGTATAGATATTTCCTTGAGAACTGGCCCAAGTATTGTTACCTTGCCTTTGATGAAGCCCATGAGAATAAAATAATTGGGGTTGTAGTCTGTAAAATAGAAACAGTTCAGAGGTTAGAAAGAAACATGTCCCATGGTTATATTGCAAAGTCACTGTATAGTTAAGATTTTTAGGTTTCACAATTCATTGGGCAACAAGCTAGTCAAGCTACCCTCTTTCTCGCATGAACTTCACCAACTTTGAGCACCCCGAACTACATAAAAGCAGAGCAGAAAAAATTTCGACCCCGCCGGGAATCGAACCAAAGATCCGGCTTGCAAGCCTGGTGTGGAAAAAAGACAAACAACAATATGTGTCCCCATTTAAAGGACATTTATGACAGGAGAATATGTGAAAATTTTTAATCTGAGGTTGCTTACCTGGTGAAATTGTTTGTACATAAAGAGGAGATCTGTAAGTAAGTTGTGGCCAATAAGAGGCTTCTTGTGTTCTACCAGTAGTTGGAAAACCTGGCTAAATCCTAGCATAGACTGCCAGGCCTGAGATTTGGCTACTTGGAGTAGTTCATGCTGTAATGTCTCGCGGGACTGTTTCAAACTAGCATCACCTGTGTTGAACTTCTCTACGTGGATCTGATGGGAGGACAAATCAAGAAGATACATATTTATTGGCTGGGACCACAATATCAGTT
>NW_007380036.1:26177-38312 GCF_000475195.1 Diaphorina citri
CCCGTTGTTCCCGCTTTTCCCCATTTTTCTTCCCTGTTCATCCCGGAATTTCCCACCTGTTTGGGCTGGCCCATTATTGTTGTTCATTTGTTCCCCTATTCTTCCCCTTTTATAATCAATTGCTCCTCCATTCCTTTTCCTATCCCTCTTTTCCCTTTTGTTTATTTTAATTTTCCTACCCCATCTGGTTTTCTCATATTTTGAGTGAGTTCGAGTGAAAGAGAGCGTGAGAGTGTGAAGTGAGTATGGAATAGGACGAGAAGAGGTAGGTTAGGTGGAGCTAAGAGCGAGAGGTAATTTGGGAGCGAAGTTTAATGGTTTTTGGAAAGGTAAAAGAGCAAGGCCCTGTGATTTGATATTATTTCTATTTTAATTAATTAATTATTAAATTATTTCGATTTTTCTCAAAAGTTCATTTTGGAGCCGACTGGCATATTATATTTTTTTTGGATACTTACATATATTTGGATACTTACCTTTGGAGACCTACCTCCACTATTTGGATATTTGGAAATAATAAAAAAAGATAAGTTACATTGTCAGTTATGCTAGTTTAAATCGCCTTTTTATTTCCGGGCCTTGGCCCGGATTTCCATTTTGTAACCCTAGCGTCACAATGTTAAGGAGCCATTTTTTTCTTCTAAATGCCAAATACTTACCAGGGCTATATTTAGGGGATAAGGGGGGCTCAGACCCCCCCCCCATAACCCACCCTCCTGAGCTTCATTTTTCTACTTTATTGTAGGCCAGGAAAATTGGAGCATCCACTCCAAGTTCCAGAGAGGGGGAAACAGGAAGCTTCTCTGAAACTTACCTCATTGAAATCAAACTTGTGAGCACATAAGAAGATCAAGCATGATCGCTGAAAAAGAACTGTGTCGTCAGAGCCATACCACTTGGGACATAGTTGAAAATTGTACACATTACTTTCGTAATTGTTTGCTTGGGGAATGTACTTGAATGTTGTTATGCCAATTTGTATTATGACAAAACCTTGTGTGGCTTCCTTCAGCTTTTTATATCTTTCTTCAGCAGAATCAAATAAACTGAAATCAAAAAGAAATAATGAATGAATATACAAGTTATATGGACAGTATGAATAGACAAATAAATGATACCTACTTAGGTTGGTAAAAAAAAAATAAAAAAATCTGGTGTGAACATCACACGACTTTCCTTATCCTATTGAATGATGCTTATTTGAGTGTTCTTTTACAATATCTCAGGCTGTCACATTCTTCTTCTTCCTAGCCTTTTCCCACTTAAATAGGGTCGGCGTTTCTTGTCAGCCTCTTCCAGGCAGCCCTGCTTGTTGTGTACCTGTCACAGTAAAGAAAATGCAAACTATCCCAAATTGTTGCAGCCCAGTGTACCTATAACAGTGGAACTCTTGTGAAACAACTAAAAATCTAGTAGATAAACCTTCCTAGCCCTTTCCCATTTAAATAGGGTCGGCGTTTCTTGTCAGCCTCTTCCAGGCGGCCTTGCTTGTTGTGTACCTATCTGTCACAGTAAAGAAAATGCAAACTATCCCAAATTATTGCAGCCCAGTGTACCTATAACAGTGGAACTCTTGTGAAACAACTAAAAATCTAGTAGATAAAATAAATATTCTAGTCTTCAGATTCAAGTTTAGATTGGCAATATACGGTCCACAGAAACGGTCACCCGTCCTGATATGAACCACGCTCGACGTTGCTCAACTTTAGTGTTCCAAATCAGAGTTCTTGGACTAAGGAATCTGGTTGGTTGATCTTTTCCGCCAACCAGATTGCTTCGAAGAGTTAAACTTGACCAAGTTTAAACACGTTATGGTCTTGGCCATAGGACTTTTCACAATGGCAATTAAGACTAAACAGTCATAACTTCAACTTAAATCTAATTAAACGACTTATGCCGAGGTTTACCATTTCGCATAATCTCGGGACTGAGGGCAAGCTAGGGGTAGGGGATTGCACTCAATCCCTGTGTCTCTTCTCGCCCATCTGATGAGAGGCATACCACGGGATGGGCATGCTAAGACACAGGCCACATGAGTCTAATGTAGCAGTTTTTTCATTGCTAAAAAAATAAAAATGGCGGTGAAACACTCTTTTTTTTTTAATCCTCAGTTTAATACGACATGGCAAGCCCTGAGGTCTGTACAAAGTAAAAAAAAAAAAAGACTTTGTACAGATTCTTAAGAGTATAGTTAGTAGTATACATGGTCCACAGAAACGGTCACCCGTCCTGATACGAACCACGCTCGACATTGCTCAACTTCAGTATTCCATCGGGACCTGGCGTGTCATAACAGTGAACTTAAATCTAATTAAACGACTTATGCCGAGGTTTACCATTTCGCATTATCTCGGGACTGAGGGCAAGCTAGGGGATTGCACTCAATCCCTGTGTCTCTTCTCGCCCATCTGATGAGAGGCATACCACGGGATGGGCATGCTAAGACACAGGCCACGTGAGTCTAATGTAGCAGTTTTTTCATTGCTAAAAAAATAAAAATGGCGGTGAAACACTCTTTTTTTTAATCCTCAGTTAATACGACATGGCAAGCCCTGAGGTCTGTACAAAGTAAAAAAAAAAAGACTTTGTACAGATTCTTAAGAGTATAGTTAGTAGTATACATAAAATCGAAGTCATTGTAGTGTCTCTAACAGAAGTTGACATTGTAGTGTCTCTAACAACAGTTTAAAGGCAAAAGTAGAGGACAACTCTACCCAATGCAAGGGGACAAAAGGCACCCTATACACATGATTTGTCGTAAAGTTATGGTGGATTTCACGAATGACTTAATCAGAGATTTCACTAATGGAAAAATTTTCAATGGTCCAAAAAGAAGTTTTTAATGATCCAAACATTAGTTTTTAAAAACTCCTCCTCTTTGGATCACTAAAAACTCGTATGGTCCAAAAAGAAGTTTTTAATGATCCAAACATTAGTTTTTAAAAACTCCTCCTCTTTGAATCACTAAAAACTCGTTTTTGGATTATTAAAAACTTTTTTTCACGATAGAAAATTCTTCCATTACTTAAATCTCTCATTAAGTCATTGGTGAAATCCACCATTAGAATGTTAAAATGGAACATTGGTTCAGGTGTAATGTAGATATTACATTAATATAACATAATATTCGGGCATGGTATGTAGAAATGCACCCTTTCGCGGACTTGAAGAGATGTCAACTTTGTAAAATGAACAACCTCCAAGTGGGTACACCGGAGGCCCGGGTTCGATTCCCGGCCAAGTCGGAAGTTTTTTGGTCCCGGGTTCGATGCCCGGCTATGTCGAAGTTTGCTTGGAATACGGGGTGCACTCGGACATTGCCCATTAGAAAAAAATAATTCACAGCCAGTTGAAAAAGAAATATTACTTAAAAACTAATTCTTAAATTCTAGAGTAAAGTCAATTACACTTGGCAATAGGATAATGTTTAACCGAGGCCTAGCGCTTACAAGGCAGACGGGCTGCCCTCCAAGAGAACTAGGCTGGCAGTGGCGCTTCAATCATATGGTTCTCAATAATGTCTATCTGATTTTATCAAGCGTGCGAACGTCAAGAGTTCGAAAGCGCCGCCCAGCCTATGTTACACGAAATAGTGTGTTTCATGGTTTTTCGTCATTTTCATATGTTGAACGAACAGATTGAATTCCAAGTTGCCAAGTACAATTGACCCTGTTTTATTTTCCGTAAGAGGGGGTAGTCAGAGGTAGGGTTGGGACATCGAGACGAAAACATCGATGTTCGATACATCGATGTTTTTAAACTTCGATATATCGAGTATCCGATGTATCGTAATCAAAAACATCGATGTTGACATCGATGTTTTTGTTCCGATGTATCGATGTTTTCAAAACATCGATGTCGATGTCCCAACCCTACAACAAAGACAAAGAATTAGTAATATTATCATCAATGGAGTAAAACAAGAGAAGAATGAAGATGTGTACAAAATTATAGAAACCCTGGGAAACAAACTTGGAATTCCAGATTGCATGAAAGATGTGCATAAAGCGCACAGGGTCAACACTTTGGCGAAGAACAAGATTAAACCGATCGTAGTGAGACTTTCCAACACATCCGTGAGAGACAAGTGGACGACTGCATCCCGTAGCAAACAACTGTACAAGGAGAAAATCTACATAAACGAGCATTTAACTAAGGCCAATCAAGACCTTCTCTTCAAGGCGAAGAAGCTCAAGGAGGCGAATGGGTATAAGTTCGTTTGGGTCCGAGATTGTAAGATCATGATCAGGAAGAATGAATCCTCACGCATCTACGTCATCCGGAACGTGCGAGACCTGGAAACCTACATGACACTCGTCCCTCCTCAACTGAGTGAGAATGCAGATGATTACCTATCTGCCACTTCCTCAACTTTCTCCAAGTAGATATCAACAAGACACCTTCCTCACCGTTTATTCTGTCCATTTTTGTTTTTCTAAAATTTAATTTTTTGCTAATCAATTGTTTGTTTTATTTATTCAACCCCCGATATCATCAACCTTTCTTTCTACTTTTATCATTCCTTCTCATCTATAATACCTTTTTCGAAAATATTTTCGTGGTTAATGAAAATACAGGTTTAAAAGAAACTTCCTTTTTTTCAGTTTTTGAATCAAAGCCTAAAAAATACATATTTACCTCAATTATGAAATTTTGTTATAGCCCATACATTCTCTCATACATCCCGGATTCTCGTATAAAACAAGAATATGACTCAATATCTACTAGTTATTTATATAAAACCTTCAAACACCAGACATGAGTAACAATATCATAGAAATAATTCCAGATAATATTCTTCAAGCTTGTGAAATTTTTCAATCTATTTCAGACTCTCAGCAATTCTGGGCTTCAAATGGAATCGGAATTTTCCATATGAATATTGGAAAACTAAGATGTCATTTCAATGAGCTAATGCTTACTTTATCACCTCTTATCTCAAAAATAGACATTCTTATACTTACAGAAACCTGGCACCACCCCTCTTACCCGTATTCTTTTTCTATTGCAGGTTACACTGGTTGTTTCACCTCACATCAATTCAATGAATCCTCGGGTATTGCTGTCTACGCAAGAAATGACCTCGACCTACAAACTGAAGAACTGACCCACTTTACAATGACAAACTGTTTAAGACTAGACTTGAAGCTAAAAGACAAAAAACTAACTTTACTTACAATGTACAGATCTCCTTCCGGTAATGCTACAACATTCCTTGAGGAGTTGGACGTATTCCTACAGCAAATAAAAAATAGTAGATGTTTACTGGTGGGAGATCTGAACATTAACATCCTGGAGCAGAATATAGACAACACTGGACATGACTATCTTGACATTTTGTACCGACATAACTACATACCAACCACATGGCCCAGCCAGACCAATTTTCTGGCTAAGGGACATGAAGCAGAAAGTAGACTAGTGTCTAGCTGTGGGACTTTAAACAGGGAGAAGAATAACTAACCCTGACCAGCCTAGCCAGCTGGTAGTTTTTCAAAGGGTTCTCTCTGCTTTTAAAAAACAGGCACAAGTCTTCACGATGTTAATTGCGGTTCTGCACGAGCACGAGCCAATTAAACATAAGTAAAGACCATCACCCTGGTGTATGGCCCATAAAGGTATCTTTTTAGTCCGTCCTTCCTTTATTATTACTAATAATAAAAGGTATAGTGGACGGACTATTGTATTCGCTTCGGTGTCGTCTGTCGGATGCCCTTCGCATATAGCGTGAGGAATTTTAGGCTAGTCTTCTCCCTGTTTATAGTCCCTCAGCCAGACTAGTCTATAGCCTTTTCTACTAAGATAAATTCAAAAGTTCCCTTATTGGGATGCTTAGGTTTTTAGTCCGTCCTTCCTTTATTATTACTAATAATAAAAGGTATAGTGGACGGACTATTGTATTCGCTTCGGTGTCGTCTGTCGGTCGGTCAGTCTGTCTGTCCCCATAGAAGGACTTATCCAAACCTGGTCGACCTATATATCAAATTAAAGGTCTTTTTACCAGGAACACGAAAATGGTCTGTCTGTCCCCATAGAAGGACTTATCCAAACCTGGTCGACCTATATATCAAATTAAAGGTATATGTTAAGGCGGTCTCTTCCTGATCCCTTATGTGCCGCGTCCATTTTAGTTTAGGACTATTGCACTGATAAACAAGGTAAGTCTATTCCATTTTATTCAATCTTCACTTACCCACTCACATCGACCTCACAAGTGCCCCGCACACAGTAGTTATAACAGGCTAGGTGTAGCTCGCACCTCGACCCGTGGTAGCCTTCCTTACACACACAGCTTGCGTTAATCCACACCCCGTTGTTGTGACACGCCGACCTGTAATTAAAAGTGAAGCCGATAGATTGTTGATTTACATTACACTGTATATAACCGAGTGTTTGAAAAAACTGCAAAAATGTCCAACCAAAGCCCAAGGTGAGTACTTGATAATTACTTCTTTTTTTTACTATGTTCCCAGTGACAATTTTCGATTATTTTATCTTTTACTAACTATGCAAGCTATTACTGCAATTATTTTTAATCGAGTCCTAGTAATGTAGGTGCTAAGGGCTAAGGCATTGGATTCATAGAGGAGCAATGTTTTGAATTTTAGAAGTGGTATTCATAGGTACAAAACCACTGAGCTACCAAGCCCTTGTAAAAATAAAAAGGACACAGAGGAAGACTATAAAATTAACAAACAAAATTTAATTCTTTTATTTTTAGGTCAAAATGAAATGTACTCCCTAGCATTGGCCAAATTTGATCTCCCTGGAGAGGCTGGCTTCCCTCTCAACTCAGTCTATGCCAAACCACAAAGTCAAAACGAGGCAGACCTTATGAAGAACTATCTGACCCAGGTAAGTAGAGGTGTATTTTATTATGCAACTTTTTTTTGATTCAACCAAAGAGTAGATCAGTGTCTAGCTAGGGGACTATAAACAGGGAGTAGACTAGTCCAAATTTCTTTATGCTATATCAATAGCGAAGGTTTAGTGCAAAGGGCATCCACTCGGAAATTTTCTTTAGCCAAAAACCCAGTTGGCCTCTAAGCGATCACTCTAAAGCTGATTGAGAGGCCAATGACAAACGCTGACCCCATCTGAACATGGGAAAAGGCGAAGAAGATTCAACCAAAGAGATTCTGCTTTGGACGTCCACACTTGCTTCCACAGGCCACTAATGTATTTTCTGCTTCCAGGTTCGTCAGGAGACAGGACTACGAGTGTGTGAGCGAGTGTTCAACACGCCTGACGGAAAGCCTAGCAAGTGGTGGCTGTGCTTCTCGAAGAAACGATTTATGGACAAATCTCTCACTGCCCTGGGACAATCGTAAACTGTGATCATTGGGCTGTTCCTGAGAGAAATTTTGCAATGTGCTCTTCGTAAATATTTTCACTTAAACCAGTGGTTGAGTGGAAGAGCTCCTTGGGGAGAATCCTGTCACTTTGAAGCGAAAAAAAACGGCATTGTCGTCAAATGACGCGAGGTACCGAGCTTCTTTATGGGTTTTCGCATCAAGCTATGTTTTTCCCTGTAAAGCGTTTTGGCTGGAACCCATATAAAGTAAGATGATCAAAGGTTTTTGGCTTTTTGGTCCAGTAAAAAAATAATAATAATAAAAACTTTATAGGTACTGTGAACGTGTTACAAATTATCGGATATCAAAACTTACCTCATTCGACCATCAAGAGGTCTATATTTATTTTGATGTAAAAATCCTTTTTATTTAGTTTACTTTAGATTTTATGTTTCCTTCATAGTATTTATTACAAACAAATGTTTTTATAATTTTATATACTCATAATTGAAAGTTTATCTACCATTAAAATCCTGTGTTTTCTGCTCTTTCCCTCTCAATAGTTTTTATCACCTACAGCCAGGATCAAAATCAAACTTAGTTTTACTCTTGGACTAAGCTTGTTTGGTTAATTTCAAACTATTTAGCCAATCAGATTGAGTTAAATTTAAACTGACGGTTACCTCAGATTATAGGTCCAATGCAAAAAAAAAAAAAAAAAAAACATTTACTTGTCATTTTTAAAAAACTAAAGGAATTTGATTTATTGGATAAAAACAAGCTTGTCATAATAATAGTAACCATTGGATTTCATATTACAATAAAAATTATATTTTTTGCATATCACCTAAAAAAAATTATTTACAACAAAAAAATTGGCTAGATTTTTTTTTCACAAATAGTTACCAACCAAAAAAATCGACAGTATTACAATAATAAAGATGGGACGTGTCACTGTCCCATCTTTATAATGTCAAAATAGTTGCCAAACAAAAAATCGACAATATGAATAGTATTTAAATACGTAACTAGATTTTTTCCAAAATAGTTACCAACCATATATATATCAACATTGTTAAAATATTTAACCAGATAGGATAGGTACTTAGGTAGCCTACCTATGTATACTAAAAAATAAAAGGAATTTTGTGCTGCTGAGGAATTCGCATTAACTTTCGTGTCTTCCCTTGCTTTTGCTGGCTAAAATCAGTAAAAAATAGTCATAAGTAATTTATAGTCAGCATTTAGCTTGTACAACTGCAAGCCATTGTTAAAAAAAGTCCATGCCGAGTAAATATACTATGAATATAGTATAGTTACCTATGAACATTGAATAAATATTGTATACCTAGTTGAGTAAAAAGTCTTTTAACACAAAAGTTATTGCATAACTGAAATTCGAATGTATGGCTAAATCTAAAAACTAATTACTAAAGAAATAAACAAAATTATAAGTGTAACAATGGAACTTTTGTAAAACAACTACACTGTGCAAAAAGTTTGGGATAGATTGACTTTGGAACTTTTTCAATATCATTTTTTTCCATTAGTGTTGGCCCAAGGATCAACCATACAACCAGAGTCGTATCCACGATTCCACAATATTTCCATTGACAATAACCTCTAAAGGCCCAGTGTCCAAAATTTTGGACATTTTTTTTGTAGTCATAAAAGCCCAGCATAATTTTGTATCTTGTAGTCATAAAAGCCCAATGTCCAAAATTTTGGACATTTGTTTTGTAGTCCTAAAAGCCCAAGAAAAAAATGTTTTTGAAATAAAATAAGTATTAGATATTTTTAAAGTAGAAGTGTTTTGGCCCATGTACACATAATTAATTTTTCCATTTTTCAATAATTACTCGAGTTTTCTTAGGGTTGAAAAATGTCCTAAATTTTGGACACTGGGCCTTTAAGCATACAAAATCCCAAGTTGTATTCTGTACCTAGTATAGGTAAATGATATGAATTGACCCTTCTACTTATTAGTTTTGTTTAACATGTTTGTATTACTAGGGATAATAAAACAATTTATTTAACGAACAAATAAAGAAGTAAGGCAATTTTCCAAAACTAATTGGTTCAATGATGGTTTATTGTCAAAAATAAATAAAAATTAACACTTCCAATAGGGAACACAAAAGTATAGGTAAGTAACGAGAAATCAATGAAAAAAAAAAGAACTTGATAAATAAAATGAGACCTATGCGTCCTTGACAGGACAATAAAAAATTGTACTTAAAAAAAAAAGAAACAAAGTTCATCACAAGTAGGTACATAGGTACACATAAAATTATCTCAAGGCAAAAAGTTTGTACTGATAAAAGCCCAGTGTCCAAAATTTTGGACAATGTTTAGGGCTGTGGTAAACATATTAGGTTTTGTTAAAACTAGGTCAATTTATCATTAAAAAGCTCATAATCTACTCAATAACAGGGAAGATGTAAAGAAGCAAAGCTTTTTTAAACATTAATACAAAAATACTTACCAGTAATGGTCACTTCCTAAACGTTGAGCTTCCTCCTCACTATTTTGTAAAAAAATTAAAAATGTTTTTGAAATTTTTAAAATTTCCCTCTAAAACTGATTGCTAACAATGTTACCAACTGAACAAAACAATAAAAATTAGTTCATATCGAGTATGCTACGCTCTAGAGGGGAAAAAATGCAACAACTCAAAATGTCCAAAATATTGGACATGGGCCTTTAAGCATACAAACCAGTCAGCAGCTCTGGGCTTTTAGGCCTACAAAGTAAATGTCCAAAATATTGGACCCTGGGTCTTTAGGCATACAAAACGCAAAAAGTGCTTGGGCCTTTAGAGGATAAACTTCTTGTTGTCTTATTCATATATGTTGAGTTTTGTTTTCCCACATTAGCCAAGAGTCGCGTCATTCATGTTTTTAGTGTGTTTTTCTTTCGTTCTTCATTATCAAATGACGTTTTTGACATAGTTTCGCAGCAGTGTTCCCTTGTCTTCTGAAGCTCTGCTTGTGTTTTGATATTGTGTAATAAGTGATTAGGAAATATCTTGAAGTTATCTTTAATTTTCTTTGTGATTTATTTATTATCAAGTGCCATTTTGACATAGTTTTGCAGGTGTCCCTTGTCCTTCTTAATAGTGCCTTATTATTTTCCTTCTTTTTTTAGTCCTCTTTCTCTTTTGGTACTGTACAAAACCTATAGTCTCTTTGAACGACACTACCTGAAAGTGTTTTATATGTGATCCATTAAAAACTTTTTAGTGCTTATTCGTTTTAGTCCCAATTCTATAGAATCTTTTTGTCTTTTTTCTGTGTATAGAGACTTGTTTGTTTTGAACAGATATGTGATGTGTGTAATATTTCAAATAATTTTTCCAATTAACCTTCCAAATAGTTGTGCATTCTTCAAGATTAGTGCCTTTTGATAAATGTGACTTGAAATAAACCTACAAAGTTGCGTTCTTGCCACCGTGTTCTTACCATAACATTCTATCTTACTAGCTCTACAAGGTGATTCCTTATCCCATATTTACACATTTCGACTGTCAAAAACCTATACGCAATAACATCATTTATCCGGTCGTTCATAATTTCATAGATTTTCCAGCAAGCAGCGTTATTCGAACTCGAATATTGTTTGACAGAGTTCGGCAACTGTTCTGTTCGTGTAGTTGCTTGCGCTAGATCACTTCACCACCTATGAAATTTATTTTACGTCAATTATATGGTGATATAATCAGCCTCACAAGTTTGATCATTACTGAGACTTATTCTATCTCACGGTAATATTTGTAATTCACACTAATTCGAAAAAATAATCTGAAATAGTTCTTGCTTGTAGAGCGACTGTCATCTATGTCTTCTCTTTGTCATATCTGTAGTGGTATTCACAATAGCCTGAAGGGCTCGTACTGGTTTTCTAGCCAAGTATTTGAGAATCAGATCTCGTTGAAACATACATTACACTATGCAAAATTATTATTTAACAACTGAAATGAATTGATAGAAAAGATGGAAGCAAAAGAATTTATCAATATGAAGAGATTAATCTACTATATTTTTATTTTATTATGTTTTTATTATTATATTTATAGAGTTTCATGCGAATAGAGAGGCGAATCTGCGTAACAGCAAGTTCGTATTGTCCCTCAACATCAAAGAAGTAAATGTATAAACTGGGACCTTATGAATAGTTGAGAAGCCCTGCCTTTGTACGGAAACGAACATTACTTATTCACGTTCAGGGCATAAAAATCCCGCCCCGGGCCGGATTCTCGAACCCGCGGTCTAGCCTCTTTACAAGGCTGACACTGTTACCTTACCGAAGCATAGCACACAGGCTGGTTACTAACTCACTAAATTTGAAAGTACCGAACACTGGAATATAACTGAAATAGTAAAAATAATGGACATTGATGTTTTCGAGAAGAGTGCGCGGAGTAAGGCGTTAAACAGCCTAGTCAGGGCAATTAGTACATTAAACAAAAATTGACGCGTTATCACAATGGATCAACGGACCACCTATCTACCAGCTCACGAGTTCGCGTTTTGAGCTTCTTTTATAGGTTATGTGGTCAACAAGGAACCTGTATAATGTGGAAGAGCGAGTTTTACGTCGAGTCTATGAAGGTATCTTGAGTATGGAGAATTTAAGCTAACAAAAAGACCGGTAGCGGGGATTCTCTCCCAGCGTTGTTTGTTATGTATCAGACGCTCGGCTTCCTGGTAACGTCCGTCAGGCGAGGGCCCGGGTTCAATCCCAGCACGATGGTATGGTTGATTTTATCCTCTGTGTGATATTTGAGGAATTTGACAACACAAGGATAGTAGTACTACTGCTGGAGTAAACAAGACTTTTC
>NW_007380036.1:39570-44035 GCF_000475195.1 Diaphorina citri
CAAAAAGTTTGCCGATAGAGTTGACTTTGGGAAGCTTTTTCAATTCATTTCTTTTCCAATTGGTGTTGCCCAAGGATTCAACCATGACAACCAGGGGGAGTCGTATCCACAATTCCACATATTGTCCATTGACAATAAAGCCAACTAGAGAAACCAAAAACAGTTTTTAAATGAGTGAAAAGACAATATGCAGGTTTAGTTGGTACCAGAAAAAGTTTTAAAAATATTTCAATAACATTCAGAAAAAGGCTGTCACATTCTTCTTCCTGTCCTGCCTTTTTCCACTGTTAAATAGGGCGTTTCTTGTCAGCCTCTTCCATGCAGCCCTGCTTGTTGGGTACCTGTTCACAGTAAAGAAAATGAAACATCCCAAATTGTTGCAGACCCAGTGTACCTACTACAGTGGAACTCTTGTGAAACAACTAAAAATCTAGTAGATAAATAAATATTCTAGTCTTCAGATTCAAGTTTAGATTGGCGCAATATACGGTCCACAAGAAACCGGTAACCCGTCCTGAATATGAACCACGCCGACCGTTGCTCAACTTTAGGTTCCAAATCAGAGTTCTTGGACTAAGGAATCTGGTTGGTGATCTTTCCGCCAACCAGATTGCTTCGAAGAGTTAAACTTGACAAGTTTAAACACGTTTATGGTCTTGGCCATAGGACTTAATCACAATGGCAATTAAGGACTAAACCAGTCACTAACTTCAAACTTAAATCTAATTAACGACTTATGCCGATGGTTTACCATTTCGCATAATCTCGGGACTGAGGGCAAGCTAGGGGTAGGGATTGCCACTCAATCCCGCTGTGTCTCTTCTCGCCCATCTGGACATGGAGGCATACCACGGGATGGGCGATGCGTAAGACACAGGCCAATGAGTCTAATGTTAGCGAGTTCTTTTCATTGCTAAAAAAATAAAAATGGCGAGTTGAAACACTCTTTTTTTTTCAACCTCAGTTTAATTACGGAAATGGCAAGCCCTGAGGTCTTACAAAGTATAAAAAAAAAAAAAAGACTTTGTACAGATTCTTAAGAGTATAGTTAGTAGTATACATAAAATCGAAGTCATTGTAGTGTCTCTAACAACAGTTTAAAGGCAAAAGTAGAGGACAACTCTACCCAATGCAAGGGGACAAAAGGCACCCTATACACATGATTTGTCGTAAAGTTATGGTGGATTTCACCAATGACTTAATCAGAGATTTCACTAATGGGAAAATTTTCAATGGTCCAAAAAGAAGTTTTTAATGATCCAAACATTAGTTTTTAAAAACTCCTCCTCTTTGAATCACTAAAAACTCGTTTTTGGATTATTAAAAACTTTTTTTCACGATAGAAAATTCTTCCATTACTTAAATCTCTCATTAAGTCATTGGTGAAATCCACCATTAGAATGTTAAAATGGAACATTGGTTCAGGTGTAATGTAGATATTACATTAATATAACATAATATTCGGGCATGGTATGTAGAAATGCACCCTTTCGCGGACTTGAAGAGATGTCAACTTTGTAAAATGAACAACCTCCAAGTGGGTACACCGGAGGCCCGGGTTCGATTCCCGGCCAAGTCGGAAGTTTTTTGGTCCCGGGTTCGATGCCCGGCTATGTCGAAGTTTGCTTGGAATACGGGGTGCACTCAGACATTGCCATTAGAAAAAAATAATTCACAGCCAGTTGAAAAAGAAATATTACTTAAAAACTAATTCTTAAATTCTAGAGTAAAGTCAATTACACTTGGCAATAGGATAATGTTTAACCGAGGCCTAGCGCTTACAAGGCAGACGGGCTGCCCTCCAAGAGAACTAGGCTGACAGTGGCGCTTCAATCATATGGTTCTCAATAATGTCTATCTGATTTTATCAAGCGTGCGAACGTCAAGAGTTCGAAAGCGCCGCCCAGCCTATGTTACACGAAATAGTGTGTTTCATGGTTTTTCGTCATTTTCACATGTTGAACGAACAGATTGAATTCCAAGTTGCCAAGTACAATTGACCCTGTTTTATTTTCCGTAAGAGGGGGTAGTCAGTGGCATTGTATTGTAAGTGAGCTAGGATCTGACTCATGAGTAGTCCACCGAAAGAGAGTAGTTCTTTCTCTCAACTCACTCACTCTTTACACATCTTTATAAAATGATGGAACATTTCATTCAAATTTGATCTTATCGCCTCATGAGTAGTCCAGTGAAAGAGAGTAGTTCTTTCTCTCAACTCACTCACTCTTTACACATCTTTATAAAATGATGGAACATTTCATTCAAATTTGATCTTATCGGCATTGTATTGTAATGTAAGTGAGTTAGGATCTGACTCATGAGTAGTCCACCGAAAGAGAGTAGTTCTTTCTCTCAACTCACTCACTCTTTACACATCTTTATAAAATGATGGAAAACATTTCATTCAAATTTGATCTTATCGCTTGGCAGGGCCGGACGCACTCGCTCTGTCGGGGTGGCCCCATATTTCTCATCAACCTTCACCGTGTAGCTAACGGCCATAGGGTTATCCTCACAACCAGGGCCGGGCATATACCAAGAACCAGGGTCGGGCATATGCCAAGAACCAGGGCCGGGCATATGCCAAGAACTAGTGTCGGGCATATACCAAACACCACAGCTAGGGTTTTCAGGGATTCGGGCATATGCCAAGAACCAGGGCCGGGCATATGCCAAGAACCAGGGCCGGGCATATGCCAAGAACTAGTGTCGGGCATATACCAAACACCACAGCTAGGGTTTTCAGGGATTTCATGGTTTTTCGTCATTTTCATATGTTGAACGAACAGATTGAATTCCAAGTTGCCAAGTACAATTGACCCTGTTTTATTTTCCGTAAGAGGGGGTAGTCAGTGGCATTGTATTGTGAGCTAGGATCTGACTCATGAGTAGTCCACCGAAAGAGAGTAGTTCTTTCTCTCAACTCACTCACTCTTTACACATCTTTATAAAAGAGTCCTAGTAATGTAGGTGCTAAGGGCTAAGGCATTGGATTCATAGAGGAGCAATGTTTTGAATTTTAGAAGTGGTATTCATAGGTACAAAACCACTGAGCTACCAAGCCCTTGTAAAAATAAAAAGGACACAGAGGAAGACTATAAAATTAACAAACAAAATTTAATTCTTTTATTTTTAGGTCAAAATGAAATGTACTCCCTAGCATTGGCCAAATTTGATCTCCCTGGAGAGGCTGGCTTCCCTCTCAACTCAGTCTATGCCAAACCACAAAGTCAAAACGAGGCAGACCTTATGAAGAACTATCTGACCCAGGTAAGTAGAGGTGTATTTTATTATGCAACTTTTTTTTGATTCAACCAAAGAGTAGATCAGTGTCTAGCTAGGGGACTATAAACAGGGAGTAGACTAGTCCAAATTTCTTTATGCTATATCAATAGCGAAGGTTGAGGGCAAAGGGCATCCACTCGGAAATTTTCTTTAGCCAAACCCAGTTGGCCTCTAAGCGATCACTCTAAAGCTGATTGAGAGGCCAATGACAAACGCTGACCCCATCTGAACATGGGAAAAGGCAAAGAAGATTCAACCATAGAGATTCTGCTTTGGACGTCCACACTTGCTTCCACAGGCCACTAATGTACTTCTGCTTCCAGGTTCGTCAGGAGACAGGACTACGAGTGTGTGAGCGAGTGTTCAACACGCCTGATGGAAAGCCTAGCAAGTGGTGGCTATGCTTCTCGAAGAAACGATTTATGGACAAATCTCTCACTGCCCTGGGACAATCGTAAACTGTGATCATTGGGCTGTTCCTGAGAGAAATTTTGCAATGTGCTCTTCGTAAATATTTTCACTTAAACCAGTGGTTGAGTGGAAGAGCTCCTTGGGGAGAATCCTGTCACTTTGAAGCGAAAAAAAACGGCATTGTCGTCAAATGACGCGAGGTACCGAGCTTCTTTATGGGTTTTCGCATCAAGCTATGTTTTTCCCTGTAAAGCGTTTTGGCTGGAACCCATATAAAGTAAGATGATCAAAGGTTTTCGGCTTTTTGGTCCAGTAAAAAAATAATAATAATAAAAACTTTATAGGTACTGTGAACGTGTTACAAATTATCGGATATCAAAACTTACCTCATTCGACCATCAAGAGGTCTATATTTATTTTGATGTAAAAATCCTTTTTATTTAGTTTACTTTAGATTTTATGTTTCCTTCATAGTATTTATTACAAACAAATGTTTTTTCATGATAGAAAATTCTTCCATTACTTAAATCTCTCATTAAGTCATTGGTGAAATCCACCATTAGAATGTTAAAATGGAACATTGGTTCCGGTGTAATGTAGATATTACATTAATATAACATAATATTCGGGCATGGTATGTAGAAATGCACCCTTTCGCGGACTTGCAGAGATGTCAACTTTGTAAAATGAGCAACCTCCAAGTGGGTACACCGGAGGCCCGGGTTCGATTCCCGGCCAAGTCGGAAGTTTTTTGGTCCCGGGTTCGATG
>NW_007380037.1:0-7226 GCF_000475195.1 Diaphorina citri
AGAAGAAGAAGAAGAAGAAGAAGAAGAAGAAGAAGAAGAAGAAGAAGAAGAAGAAGAAGAACAAGAAGAAGAAGAACAAGAAGAAGAAGAAGGAAAAGAAGAAGAAGAAGAAGAAGAAGAAGAAGAAGAAGAAGAAGAAGAAAGAGCGAACTGTAACAGCGGAGGTCTTATCGTCCCGAAAGCGAAAGCAACCTTGAAAAGAAGAAGAAGAAGAAGAAGAAGAAGAAGAAGAAAGAGCGAACTGTAACAGCGGAGGTCTTATCGTCCCGAAAGCGAAAGCAACCTTTCCGAGAATGAAGGTTCCTACCTTGCTGGTTCAGGATAAAGTTCGCCCCGCGCGGAAATCGAACCCGCGACCTAGGGCTTACAAGGTATGCAAGAAGGAGGATAGGATAAAAGAAAGCCAGCCGTTCCGGGAACGAACCTTATATTTTTTTTTTATTAGGAACAACGAACGAGCCTTATCTTTACCTTGTCTTTTTTTATATTGAAAGGTATTTACAGAGGGACACTATACCAATCAGAATCCTTGTCAATTATATCAAGTCATTTAGGATAAAACTCGCCCCGGGCGGGAATCGAACCCGCGACCTAGCAGACTAAGATCGATTTTTTAACACCCTGAACACCGCGGTAATGTAGGACAGTGGTTCTCAAACTTTTTTTGGCCGCGGAGCACCAAGCAACTGCTGTAAACTCTACGGAGCACCCCCCCCCCTTAGGAATTTTTAAAAATAATTCGGAATGATTCGGAAATGTTCATTAGCGTACGGTCCGTACGGCTTGTTCCAATACTTTCCATTTGACTAAACATATTCCTGCGATTTTTTTTTTTTTTTAATGCGGTAAGAAAAATGAAACTATGCGGAGTACCTGGAAGCTCTTCGCAGAGCAACCAGTGCAGTGCTCCGCGGAGCACAGTTTGAGAACCACTGATGTAGGATATTTAGAATAAACTTTGTCTGATGGTGATGTGTTGATCCTCCCAATAATTTCAAATCAGTTTCTGTATTCATAAACCATTCAGCTCTAAGTTCAGTAGCTACCCTGTATGACGTGTCACAAAAGATCTAACCAGGTCGCAGTGACCAAGGGCGTTTATTAAAGCCGATGGCCCTACCTTTACCAATACCCTGTATGACACGTTCAATATAAATAGATAAATACATAAAATACATATAGAGCAGAAGTTCCCAATCTGTGGTACGCGTACAACTAGTGGTACGCGGAAGCATTTCTGGTGGTACGCGAAGTGATTTGAAAAACCAATTTTTACTTTCCTTATCCTATAGGAAGGAAAGTAATGTAATCGGGACAAATTTTCGATGGTTAGTTTTTAGTCCGTCCTTCCTTTATTATTACAATAGTAATAAAAAGGTATAAGGGACGGACTATTGTATTCGCTTCGGTGTCGGTCTGTCTGTCTGTCAGTCTGTCTGTCTGTCAGTCTGTCCCCATAGAAGGACTTATCTCTGTCTGTCTGTCTCTCTGTAAACAAATTATCTCGAGAACTGTAAGAGCTAGAGACTTGAAATTTGATATGTAGCTGTCAAATGTGACAAGGATGGGACACGAAACTTTTGGTTAAGACCCGTGCAACGGTTGGCGGCATTTTACCGCTTTTTGGCGGTGTTCGGTGTAATTTAACAATATCTCGGGAACGGTATAAGCTAGAGACTTGAAAAGGGCACTTCATCTAACACAAAAATTTCGACTGTGGCGCTAAAGTTTCTTTCTTTTACCCGCAAACCACACACAATTGATGTATGGTGGATCGCCAAAAGAGCCTTGAGGTGTCAGGTGGTACGCAGTACTTAAAAATTTGGGAACCCCTAAAAATCTAAATCAATACACCAAAAATTGTGACAGGGCACTTCAACTAACACAAAAGTTTCGACTGTGGCGCTAAAGTTTCTTTCTTTTACCCCCAAACCACACACAATTGATGTATGTTGGGTCGCCAAAAGAGCCTTGAGGTGTCAGGTGGTACGCAGTACTTAAAAATTTGGGAACCCCTGACACAGATCAATATATATTATATATATTAGTGTAGGTAGAGCTGTCAGCTGTAGAGTTGTAAATAGGGGAGTAGGATTTGAGTTCCAACAGGAAGTAATGTACCTCCCAGACGTGACAATGTGTGATATATAATGTTCTTCTATTTAAACATTTGGTAACCTCCGTTCTCCGTGGCTATCACACAAGGCTTGCACGCAGGAGGCCCGGGTTCGATTCCCGGCGGGGTCAAAAAATTTGTATCATGCAAATGATTGATTGCGTGACCATGGGCGTAGGTACCCAGCATCGGGTCTGGGGGGGGGGGGGGCGGCCGCTGTTATCATGAATAGTAATGGCTTCAGCGTAGGACGGAACCACGGGGTAACCGAAGGTTATGTTGGAGCATTGGACCACGTCTTCGTATCCTACCAGAAGAATGAGGGTGAACGTATACCTGGTATATCCCACCCCATACTTATTGGGCACATAAGTGACATTGCGGATGTTCAAAACTTCGGTCTTCCCATGGGCCTTAGCGTATTTGTTTGCGTAGAGTTGTGCCGCTTTGGCTGTTGCCTCATCAAACCAGCCTCTAAACTTTGTGTTCTCTAACTTTCTTTCGATGACTTGCTTCTTTGTGTACGCAATGATCGTGCAGTTTCCAGTACTGGTGTACCCTCTCCTATGTCTATGAGGTGGTATCCCCCAGTTTACTCGCTGTTTGCGTAGAGTTGTGCCGCTTTGGCTGTTGCCTCATCAAACCAGCCTCTAAATTTTGTGTTCTCTAACTTTCTTTCGTTGAATAGCTTCTTTGTGTACGCAATGATCGTGCAGTTTCCAGTACTGGTGTACCCTCTCCTATGTCTATGAGGTGGTATCCCCCAGTTTACTCGTGTGTCGTTACACTGCGCGTAGTCTTTCTCCGAGGTGAACCGAACATCGAAGGAGGTTTCCTCCTCATAGGGGATTACGGCAGCCTTGACGTTCCACCTTTGACTGGAAATCTCCTTTCTGTTGAGCGCGACGGAGAACTCATTCTCCAATTCGCTCTTGAGCTGATCGGACGCTCCGGTCACTGCCTTGCTTCTGAATTCTGCTTTTAATTCTTCTGGGGGGATGATGATGATGTCTGAGAGACGTTGTTTTGTAGGTTTTGATGTCTGAGAGACGTTATCGGCAGACACCACACACACTAACAATACACTAAGAACTAACGTGAGAAGTGTCATGATCCTAGAAGGTGGTAGACTGAGTCACTAACGGGTTTTAAGAGACGGTAGACTAAGTCACTAACGGAACTATCTTGGAAAGACACATATTAGCGTATTTATACCACTGATGAACACTTATCAGGTCTTCTTTGTTTTACAGCTCATAATTTCATCAAACCCAGGGCGTATTTAGGGGGACAGGGAGCTGTCCCACTCGGGCTTTTGTTCCTAAATGTACATAGTAGTAATATACTGCACCTAATGGTCTATAATTTGGAGCATCCCCCCTCCCTCTATAAGCCACTGTTCGGATCCTTCCCCCCTCTCTGAAATCCTTGGTACGGCCCTGCTGTTGTTGTTGTTATTGTAGCGGCTTTAGCTTTCGCCGAATGGTGATGACAGATTAAAGAGAAGATATCTTTTTGTATCTGCCATACACCAGGGTGATAGTCTCTAGCCATGTTTAATTGGCTCGTCCTGAACCGCAGTCAACCTTCGTTTTTTTTTCTTTAATTTTTACCTAAGCAGGAGAAAAGCCCCACTTTGGCCATATCTTGACTCAACCTTCGTGACGACTTGTGCTTATTATTTAAAAGGCCCTGCTCAGACCCAATAGCTTTTAATTAGCTAGGTATTGATAGTAGGACGTAAGTGTCACCTTAATGATTGTGCTTTTATGTTTTCAAAAAATAATTAATTACCTATGCATCTCGACTGTAGTTAGGCTATCTGCCTTTTTATGAGTCACCTTTTGAGGCAGTTAGGACAGGGGACATTACAAACCACTTGCAATTACAAACCAATAAACAAATTTATGAGCCATTTTTGGTGATTTTTATGGCCTTAATTGGGCCTCTGATGTCATTCATTTGTACATAAAATATTGTATTGGTTGGTTTAAACCAATGAACGAATTTATGAGCCATTTTTGAGTGATTTTTATGGCCGTAATCGGACCTCTGGTGTCATTCATTTGTACATAAAATATTCTATTGGTTGGTTTAAAGCAATGAACGAATTTATGAGCCATTTTTTGGTGATTTTTATGGCCGTAATCGGACCTCTGGTTGTCAGTCATTTGTACATAAAACACGAGCAGGTACTCATATAATGGTAATAATATTACTTTTATTCAAAAATTTAATAACTTCAATACTATCTTTTACTTTTATTCAATATCATCTTTTTAATTTCCTCATTTTATTAATATTTTACTGGTAATTAACTACTCACAAACACCTGAGTGGTCCGGAAAAGAGCCAGCAGTACACGATTGCCCAAATGGTCACCCATCCGGATACTAACCACACGCGATTTTGCTTAACTTCAATGATCCATTGCAGTTGTAAACAACGAACAACAACGATTCAATGATCCAGTTGTAAACAACGGATGCATCCTACGCACTGTCTCCACATCATGTCATTTCATCTAATAGAAAGTATTCTGCGGGTTCGATTCCCGCCCGGGGCGGAATTTATCCTGAAGGAATATGGTTCGTTCTCGGAACGGCGTGATCCATTGCAGTTGTAAACAACGAATAACAACGATTCAATGATCCAGTTGTAAACAACGGATGCATTCTACGCACTGTCTCCACATCTAATATTCACTTTCATCTAATAGAAAGTATTCTGCGGGTTCGATTCCCGCCCGGGGCGGAATTTATCCTGAAGGAATATGGTTCGTTCTCGGAACGGCTGGCTTTCTCCTATCCTCTCTTCGATTTCGGGACGATAAGACCCTAGCAGTTACGGTTCCCTCTATAATTTTTTTTTTTTTGAAAGTATTCTATTCGAAATTAAGGAGCGCGGCAGCGCTTCGGCCTGCCATCGGCGCGGCGACCTAGCGCTTACAAGAGAGACGCGCTACCTTCCAAACTAACTTGACTGGCTTTTGTCATCACCAGTTTCTAAAGGCAGCGCCTTGTAGTTGTAGTCTGTTCCTTGCTGCTTCCTTTAGTTGTTGATAGGATGAGCAGCCCATTTGCACCTGGATAAATCAAAATAATTATTTTCAAAGGGATGCGACTTTGAATGTCATAAATACGCCCCTTAAAATAAATTAAAATTGTAGGTACCAGGTGACAAGCAAGGGTTTTTGAAGAGGTTTGATAAAGAGAACTGTAAAAACGGAGTCACCTGGATTTGCTGGCTTTAGTAGGTTTTTTTTTTATTTTTTAAGAGGTTTGACAGAGGGAACTGTAACTGCTAAGGTCTTATCGTCCCGAAATCGAAGAGAGAAGGAAGACAGGGCACCTGGATTTGCGGGCTTTAGTAGGTTTTTTTTTTTTAATTTTTTAAGAGGTTTGACAGAGGGAACTGTAACTGCTAAGGTCTTATCGTCCCGAAATCGAAGAGAGAAGGAAGACACAAGAGAGAAAAAGACAGGATAGGAGAAAACCAGTCGTTCCGAGAACGAACCTTATCTGTTTAGGATAAAGTTCGCCCCGGGAGGGAATGAAATCCACGACCTAGCGCTTACAAGGCAGATCCGCTACCCTCCAAGCTAACTAGGTTGACTAAAATCCAATGGTTTTTCTTCTTCTTCTTCTTCTTAAGCCCGTCATGTTGTTCGTGAAATCCAATGTTTGGGTCCAAAATTCAGTCGAACTTTCGTATTCTATTACCTACTCTTCCTTACCTCATCATCATGTGTTGACTATTACTACTATTGCTTTGGTTGAGTGGTGAGGTGAGGTTGGGAATGTACCCGAGACACTTTGGACGGGCGCTCTACCGAAATAAAACAGGTAGCTTAACTCAATATGTACACAAGAAGCCCACTCTGAGGCTTATGTGTTTGGGCAATAGATCAGTTGCGCTTACTTGGGTGATGTTTCAAAGTCATAGAGCAGGAAAAATGAGGACCATCGGAATTTTTCTTTTCCTTCTGACAGGATAGGAGAAAGCCATCCGTTCCGGGAACGAACATTGATTGTTTAGGATAAAGTTTGCCCCGGACGGGAATCGAACCCGCAGCCTAGCGCTTACAAGGCAGACGAGCTACCAACCTAGCTAACTAAGCTGGCTGGCAAGAAAAAAAATTTAATATTTGGGATAATATTCGTTCTCGGAACGGCTGGCTTTCTCCTATCCTGTCTTCCTTCTCTCTTCGATTTCGGGACGATAAGACCAAGTAATTGCCCGAAGGGATGGGTTAAGCTTATACGTATCTACGAAAAAGAAAACACATTTTGAATTTAAAATTTTGTGTAATGGGTAATGACTTTATTATAAAAACATCCGCTTTTTTTCTCGGTTGTATATTTTTTCCTTTTCTTTTCAAACAAATAATTCAATAAAATATTAAATACATAATAAATATAAATTATAAAAAATAAATATTACACTACAATAATTACACGAGGATATTTATAAATAGGTTAAAGCGCGATTTCCACTATCCGTTCAGGTCATGCTCCAGTCACAGTACGTTCTAGGAACGGTCAATTTACATACGTTCTAGGAACGGTCAATTCACAGGTGATTTGATGGGAGTGAGAATACAGATGTGATTTTAGATCATAGGTATTCAAATTAAGAGTGAAGGGCAAAACCAGTTGGCCTCAAAGCGATCACTCTGAAGCTGATTGAGAGGCCGACGACAAACGCCGACCCCATCTGAACATGGGAAAAGGCGAAGGAAAAGAATTAGATCATAGATCTATCTATTCCGTCATAATTCTAAATAATTTTATTTAATCGTCAGAAATATGAGTGAGAATATTTTGATTATACCGTGACTGGAGTGTGACCGGGACTCTCTATTCCATCATAATTCTAAATAATTTTATTTAATCGTCAGAAATATGAGTGAGAATATTTTGATTATACCGTGACTGGAGTGTGACCGGGACTCTAGGGGAAATTGGCGAAAAATGGAGGGGATTTGAAGGATAATCATACAATATACATTAGGACTCTAGTCAGCTCCCATGACGTAGTGGTCACTGCACTCGCCTTGCACGCGGGAGACCCGGGTTCGATTCCCGGCGGGGTCAAGAAATTTGTATCA
>NW_007380037.1:7484-19438 GCF_000475195.1 Diaphorina citri
CGTATACTCCAACTTCTCCCTTGACATTGAGATTCAAGGAATAGCAGGGCTTTGGCTTCTCTCTTCCTTCTGTCCCTATCTATTTCGGTCGGGCAAGGCTCTTGCTGTAATAGAGGTAGTCTAGTATTTAGGCGGGGCCCGCCTTAACCTTGGGCGGCTCGCGAATGTTTCGTTGCGTGATAGAAGGTTCGGTTACCCAGGTTGCATCTCTGGGCGGAATTGATCTCATCCCAATAAAATTCTTGCTGAGACGAGTTCTCATTACCGGCCACCGAGTAACCGGGGGAATACCAGGTGTAAGAGGCATAGTTCGAGTTGGGGTATGGGTGTAAGATTCGGTGGACCACCGCATACAATCCCCGGTTTGTCGGGATAGTGCGCAGCCTAGTTAGGCTTAGTTGGTAGTGCGTCTCCTTTGTAAGCTCTTAGCCCGCGGGTCGATCCCGCCCGGGGCGATTTTAAATCCTTATGGATAGTTCTCGGAACGCTGATTTCTCCTATCCTGTCTCCCTTCCTCTCTTCGATTTCGGAGCATAAACAGTAGCAGTACAGTTCCCTCTGTCACAACCTTCTTAAAAAAAAAAAAAAAAAAAAAAAAAACTAAGGTCAAACTAAAAAGTGGTGAAGTTTAACATATATGTCCGTTGTTATTAAAGGCATAGACTTTTCCAGTGATTTTTTTAGATTTTTTTTTTTTTTTTTAGTTCTAACCCTATTTATCCAGAATTCTGATTTATTTTTTTTTTTTGTTTGTATTGAGTGATTTTTTACTTTCCTTATCCTATAGGAAGGAAAGTAATGTAATCGGGTCAAATTTTCGATGGGTCAAAATTTCGATTTTTATTTGGCCTCGGTAGACGTTATTTCGTTCAAAGTTCAGTGACTTTCTCACTCTCGGTTTCATCTCGGGAGGAGGCTGTAGACAAGTTCTCTAGGAAATCAAAACTGGCCACTGCCTCTCTCTCTTTCTCTCCGTATCGGACGTAGAAGTCATCCCGCCCTAGGATGGAGGGGCGGGGGGAGGACGAGAACCTGAGAGCACCCAGCGGCTCCCGGATAGCGGCTGGAACAGAGGAAGATCGAGCGAAGTGAGTTTATAGGTTTTTTTTACTAGAGGAAAAGGACCTATTTTTTCGGCACCCAAAAAAGATTAAAAAAAAAAATCTCAAAATTCAAAGGCTAAATATAAATAGATAAATATAAAATCAAATCATGAATAATTTCTGGTGAAGCAGTAGCCTCTTCACAACTTTGTGGGTATCACAGTATTACAAGTCTTCCATTTACTCAATCATCATATTTATCATCGCTCGTTTCTTTGACTTGTAATGCGGCCACTGGTCGCTACTCGATCAAAGTAGGTCCTCAATTGTCCTCACGAGGCTGAGTGCACCCCGAACTCCAAGCACAGAGCCGAAAAAACTCCGACCTAGCCGGGAATCGAACCCGGGACCTCCGGCGTCCAAGCCTGGTATGATACCCACTCGGCCACGGAGGTCGATTAGTTTGTCCTTCAGGATCGGGACAAGGGGAAATTAAGAAATGAAATGGGAACAAGTGGAAATGAAGAAATGAAATGGGGACAAGGGGAAATTAAGAAATGAAATGGGAACAAGTGGAAATGAAGAAATGAAATGGGGACAAGTGGAAATGAAAACAGGAAGAAGTGGAAAATGGGACAAGTATAATATTATGAGGACAAGTCTATGACAATATCTATTTAGGTATATTTTTTTTCTTCTGGCTCTTTTGTCAACCAGATCGAATTGGTTTCACGAGGCTGATTATACCCCGAAAGAACCAGAAAAGGCCAGCCTGTCTTGGGCGGATTTTATCCTGATGGGATAATGTTTGTTCTCGGAACGGCTGGCTTTCTCCTATCCTGTCTTCCTTCTCTCTTCGATTTCGGGCTTCATTTCCACTTGTCCCTATTTCATTTCTTCATTTCCACTTGTCCCCATTTCATTTCTAAATTAAAATAAATTACCTTAGGGTCTGCCAGGTCAATGTGTCTCTCCACATGAATCCACCCCGTATTGCAACACGAACCGTCTTCTTCCGACCCTGTATAACTCGAACACCCCTGCCGACTGCAGGACCCTGAATACTGGCTACACGGACTGTGACAGCAGGACCCGGTGTGCATTTCGTCGCTTTGAATCATTCGGTTGAGCTCGTCGATGACTTGTTTGGAAGTGCGAGAATCCCCGAAGTTGACTGGACTATCAGCGCTAAATAGTCTATCACCCGTGTTGACTGGGGTATTACTCGATTGTGCGGTGGGCGGCCTTTTATCACCATTTTTGACTGAACTATTATTAGGATTGAAAAGTGTTCTATCACTGTTGACTGAGCTATTAGACTGGAAATCACCATGTTTGAATGAACTATTCGCTTGGAAAAGTGTTCTATCACTGTTGACTGAGCTATTAGACTTTAAATCACCATGTTTGACTGAACTATTCGCCTGGAAAACCGTTCTATCAGTGTTGACTGGACTATTTTCATCTCGTGTCCAAGAGCGCCTATTTTCATTCGAACTGACTGGGGTATAATTTTCACCTAGGTGGTGGGAACACGTATCACTTATTTTTACTGGGCTATTTTCTTGGAGTTTAAAGGGTTTATTGCTATCACTGAATTTGACTGAGGTATCAGCTTGGCTCTGTTTTGTGTGCCTAATATTTTCGTAGTTGACTGGGCTATTGGACGTTCTATCACTAGTGTTAACTGGACTATCATTCGAACTGACTGGGGTATAATTTTCACCTAGGTGGTGGGAACACGTATCACTTATTTTTACTGGGCTATTTTCTTGGATACGAACTGACTGGGGTATAATTTTCACCTAGGTGGTGGGAACACGTATCACTTATTTTAACTGGGCTATTTTCTTGGAGTTTAAAGGGTTTATTGCTATCACTGAATTTGACTGAGGTATCAGCTTGTCCTTGTTTAGGAGCGGGCCTAATATTTTCATAGTTGACTGGAGTATCAGCTTGGCTCTGTTTTGTGTGCCTAATATTTTCGTAGTTGACTGGGCTATTGGACGTTCTATCACTAGTGTTAACTGGACTATCTGGTTTCTTAGAGGTGATATTGACCACGGTGTCTGGGGTACTGATGGATGACGTAAGAGACCTGAAAATAAATAGAACAGAAAGAAAATGTTACATTTTTTTTGTTTTTGTTTTGATAGAGGGAACTGTAACTGCTAAGGTCTTATCGTTCCGAAATCGAAGAGAGAAGAAGGAAATGATAGGAGAAAGCCAGTCGTTCCGAGAACGAACCTCATCTGTTTAGGATAAAGTTCGCCCCGGGAGGGAATGAAATCCATGACCTAGCGCTTACAAGGCAGGCCCGCTACACTCCAAGCTAAATAGACTGGCTAAAATCCAATGGTTTTTCTTCTTCTTCTTCTTCTTCTTCTTAAGCCCGTCATGTTGTTCGCGAAATCCAATGTTTGGTGTCCAAAATTCAGTCGAACTTGCGTATTCTATTACCTACTCTTCCTTACCTCATCATCATGTGTTGACTATTACTACTATTGCTTTGGTTGAGTGGTGAGGTGAGGTTGGGCGGAAGAGAGAGGTCCTCGTCTTCGTTTTCCTCTATCACGGTATTCAGTTCTGTGCGCAATCCATTGCGACTGGAAAAAGTGGAACAAGAGACATGCAAGGGTTAAAAAATCCAAATTAATGAAAAAGTAGAGCAAGATGCATGAAAGGGTTAAATCTAACAATTTAGAAACAAAGTGGACCGAAAGACAAGGAAGGGTTAAAATCAAAGTAAATTATTTTTTAATTAAATTATTTTCAAAGGGATACGACTTTGAATGTCATAAATATGCCCCTTAAATCCTTAAAATAAATTAAAATTGTAGGTACCAGGTGACAAGCAAGGGTTTTTGAAGAGGTTTGATAAAGAGAACTGTAAAAACGGAGGTCTTATCGTCCCGAAATCGAAGAGAAAAGAAGGACAGGATAGGAGAAAGCCATCCGTTCCGAGAACGAACATTAATTGTTTAGGATAAAGTTTGCCCCGGACGGGAATCGAACCCGCGGCCTAGCGTAGGATAAAGTTTGCCCCGGACGGGAATCGAACCCGCAGCCTAGCGCTTACAAGGCAGACGAGCTACCAACCTAGCTAACTAAGCTGGCTGGCAAGAAAAAAAATTTAATATTTGGGATAATATTCGTTCTCGGAACGGCTGGCTTTCTCCTATCCTGTCTTCCTTCTCTCTTCGATTTCGGGACGATAAGACCTTAGCAGTTACAGTTCCCTCGGTCAAACCTCTTAAAAAAATTAAAAATAAATATTTATTTTGACCCCTGATAGAAACCATCGACTCTCAATCTGGAGGTCTTGGGTTCAAATCCATTCTTACCTCATTCCTCGACTAGACAGCTCATAGCTAAAATCCTCCTGCAAACACTCGATCTCTCCCTCTTCTTCTTCTTCTTCCCTATCTCCATCCTTGTCTCTCCAATACCTCCCTCTATCTTCCATCTCATTCCAGAGGGAATCGTTGGAGGCATCCTTGTCCTTGTCACTCCACAGCCTGTCTCTATTCTCCATCTCACTCGAGAGGACATCCCTGCAGTCTCCGTTCTTATCAGCCTGTCTCTATTCTCCATCTCACTCCAGAGGACATCCCTGCAGTCTCCATTCTTGTCAAAGTTATTCCAATAACTGCCATGGGAGTCCCTCTTCTCTGATTCTTTGAAGTTGGACTCACTCCACGGTCGATTTTTGGAGTCAAATTCACCATTTCTGGAGTCAATTCCACCATTTCTGGAGTCAAATTCACCATTTCTGGAGTCAGTTCCACCATTTCTGGACTGCCACTGGAGTCCCTCTTGTCCAATTTTTTGAAGTTGGACTCACTCCACGGTCGATTTTTGGAGTCAAATTCACCATTTCTGGAGTCAAATTCACCATTTCTGGAGTCACATTCACCATTTCTGGAGTCAGTTCCACCATTTCTGGAGTCAAATTCACCATTTCTGGAGTCAAATTCACCATTTCTGGAGTCAGTTCCACCATTTCTGGAGTCAAATTCACCATTTCTGGAGTCAATTCCACCATTTCTGGAGTCAAATTCACCATTTCTGGAGTCAATTCCACCATTTCTGGAGTCAATTCCACCATTTCTGGAGTCCGTATTAGTCCAGTGGCTATTTCTGGAGTTCAATTCACTATAGGAACGATTTCTGGAGTTCAATTCGCCGGATTGAAGATTTCTGGAGTCTGGTTCACTCCACTGGCTACTTATGGAGCGTATTAGTCCAGTGGCTACTTCTGGAGTCCAATTCACTATAGGAACGATTTCTGGAGTTCAATTCGCCGGATTGAAGATTTCTGGAGTCTGGTTCACTCCACTGGCTACTTATGGAGTTTACTTCACCATTTCTGGAGTCTAGCTCACTCCAATACCTTCCTTTGGAGTCTGTTTCCATCTCCAACGCACTATAGGAACGATTTTTGGAGTCCAATTCACTCGATCGATGATTTCTGGAGGTAAATTCACCATTTCTGGAGTTAGACTCATTCCAGTGGCTTTTTCTGGAGTCCAAATCGCTCCAAAATCCATCGCTTCTCTCCAACCCATCTCTATCGGATTTATCAGTCGCGTAGGGTTCGTCACCCCACGTTACGTTACCATAGAGTTGATCTACATTGTTGCTCTCGTACTGAGGTATAACTCCGCCACTGAGAAGGTTTTCGTATAGAGCGATCGGTTCGCAGCGATTTTGAGAAGATTCAGTCCGATTTTGAGTGCTTTCAGTCCAATTTTGAGTGAGTTTAGAGCGATTTTGAGTGGATAAGTGATTTTGAGATGTATTAAATTCGTTCTGATTTTTGGCCACATTCGATTCACAGCGACTTTGAGACTGAGTGAGTAGGTTCAGTCCGATTTTGAGTGGATAAGTGATTTTGAGATGTATTAAATTCGTTCTGATTTTTGGCCACATTCGATTCACAGCGACTTTGAGACTGAGATCCACTGGGTTCGTTTAGAGATTTAGGGTCAATCCGTTTTTGAGATGAAAATCCTTCGTTCCCATTTCCTTACTGTTCTGTGACAGTATATCAACACTTACTGTTCTGTGACAGTATATCAACACTTACTGTTCTGTGACAGTATATTAACACTTACTGTTCTGTGACAGGATATTAACACTTACTGTTCTGTGATAGTATATCAACACTTACTGTTCTGTGATAGTGTATCAACACTTACTGTTCTGTGACAGGATATTAACCCTTAAACCCTTACTCACCTTCTGTGACAGGATCGCTCGCACCACCTGGTTGGCCACATCGTCCAAACATTTCTCATACTTCCGCCTTTGAGTAGGTTCAGTCCGATTTTGAGTGGATAAGTGATTTTGAGATGTATTAAATTCGTTCTGATTTTTGGTCATATTCGATTTACAGCGACTTTGAGACTGAGATCCACTGGGTTCGTTTAGAGATTTAGGGTCAATCCGTTTTTGAGATGAAAATCCTTCGTTCCCATTTTGAGATTTAGGGTCATTCCGTTTTTGAAATTTAGGGTCTTTTAGAGGTATTTTAGATTCGCTCCTTTTTCGAGACTGGGTTAGACTAGGGTCGTTTCGTTTTTGAGACCCAAAATCAGAATGATTGGGTAGTTTATTTTTGCTTTCTTCATCTTTGACTAGTCCATCTTCACTTTCAATATGACTAAGTATCTCTTTGCTTTCAGATTGGTTGAAATAGCTTTCTTTTTCGTTCTGGCTGTTAGGATATTGGTCTTTTAGTTCATTACGATGGCTTTTCGCATGATTGGAACAACTTATTCTTTCCTTTCCTTCGTTCTCACTATTCGGATGAATTTCTTTGACTTCGGTGTAAGGAACAAAATGACCTTCTTTGAATCGACTGGTTCTGGATTTATTTTCAGGGCGTTCGCCGCTACTGGTCGATACTTCAGAAGGGTGAGGTAGAGATTTGGTAGAGCCGCTACTCGTCGCGACTTCAGAGGTGGTGGGGTGAGGTAGAGATTTCGTAGAGCCGCTACCCGTCGATAATTCAGAGGTGGTGGGGTGAGGTAGAGATTTGGTACCGTTCGTCGCTACTGGTCGATACTTCAGAAGGGTGAGGTAGAGATTTGGTAGAGCCGCTACCCGTCGATAATTCAGAGGTGGTGGGATGAGGTAGAGATTTGGTAGAGCCGCTACCCGTCGATAATTCAGAGGTGGTGGGGTGAGGTAGAGATTTCGTAGAGCCGCTACCCGTCGATAATTCAGAGGTGGTGGGGTGAGGTAGAGATTTGGTGGGTAATTAAATTTTTCAGACAGACAATACAAAAAGTTCTCAAGCAAGACTTTATGAGCCAGCCTAGTTGGCTTAGTTGGTAGTGCGTCTGCCTTGTAAGCGCTAGGCCGCGGGTTCGATTCCCGCCCGGGGCTGATGTCGTCGGGCAGGGATTGTGTCTGAGGGAAGAGAAAAGATTTTTATTGGTTTAAAAAAATTGGCTTTTTTCTTTGACATATTATAAGGGGCAGCCGTTCTGCCTTGTAAGCGCTAGGCCGCGGGTTCGATTCCCGCCCGGGGCGGATTTTATCCTGACGGGATAATGTTCGTTCTCAGAACGGCTGGCTTTCTCCTATCCTGTCTTCCTTCTCTCTTCGATTTCGGGACGATAAGACCATAGCAGTTATAGTTCCCTCTGTCAAACCTCTTAAAAAAAAAAAAAAGACTTTATGAAAATCTCTTTTATGCTCCAATTTCATTATCCATCATTAACACACCCTATAATGTCGTAACATCGGGTTAAATTTTACAAAACATTTATTTTTCGAGCGTCTCATTTAACAAAAAGCTGATTAGGACAGCTTGTCAAACCTCTTTTTTTAAAAAAGGGCAGCCCAAAGAAGAGAAAGAACAATTTCTGTCTCACTTTTCGCTAGGATTTCAAGCAGTAACTCACATTAACTTCACCCAGCCCGTAAAAAACTAACAGCAAGTGATTGCCTAGGACCTGGGGGACCTTAAACAGGGAGCAGACCAGTGTCTTGCTGTGGGACTATAAATAAAGATCAGAGCAGCCAAATCCTAAACATCCTGGTTAGCTGGAGGTTACAAAGGGTTTATTACGCTTCAAAGGAAAAGCACAGGTCCTCATGATGGTTGACTTCGGGACGGACCAAGTAATCTTGGCTAGAGACCATCAACCCCCCTCGGTGCAGCCACACCGCTACAACAACAGCAACAAGGCAACAACAACAACAACAACAACAACACACCAACAACAACAACAACAACAACAACAACAACAACAACAACAACAACAACAACAACAACTCACCGTATTTGAGGAAGCACCAAGACAAACATCTCCACTTGCATTGCAAGTTGCCGTGCAAGTCTCCTCCTTGTTGGACACAGACGTGCTGCAAGTCGACGACAAGGATTTGGTGCTCTCAAATTTGACCAGGCGGTAGAAATCGCGAGTGAAGTCCACGCCCAGGGTGGTAGAATTCGCGAGGCTCTCGGAACAGTTGTCAGAAGAGGAGGACCAGGAATCGTAAGTGGAGGGAGAGATGAGCAGACGATCGCTGCGACCTGGGGGGAAAGCAAAAAAAGGGAGCATTGAGTAACTTCTGTCTACGTTATGGACGAGCATTATCCCAAATACATAGATAAGGTTCGTTCTCGGAACGGCTCTCGGAACAGCTGGCTTTCTCCTATCCTGTCTGCCTTCTCTCTTCGATTTCGGGACGATAAAACCTCCGTTTTTAGAGTTCCCTCTATTAAACCTCTCTCTGGAATCTTTCTTTTTTTTTTTTTTTTTTTTTATTCTCTCTTCCACCTTCCTGCTTGATGCTCTATGCAGTCTACATATGCTCTCACTTCCACTCAATTTTTAGCCTTAGAAACAAAAACCATACGTCTTGGATCCCCGCAAGTCTCATTGGCTTAGAAAACAAGGAATTGCCAGTCTAGTTAGCTTAGTTGGTAGTGCGTCTGCCTTGTAAGCGCTAGGCCGCGGGTTCGATTCCCGCCCGGGGCTGATTTTATCCTGTTGGGATAATGTTCGTTCTCGGAATGGCTGGCTTTCTCCTATCCTGTCTTCCTTCTCTCTTCGATTTTCGGGACGATAAGACCATAGCAGTTACAGCTCCCTCTGTCAAACCTCTTAAAAAAAAAAAACAAGGAATTTTCCTTCTAACTAAAATTTCTTTCAGAGAGGAAGGCACTTTTATTTTTATCATTTTCCTAAGAGGTTTGATAGAGGAAACTGTAACGGCTAAGGTCTTATTGTCCCAAAATCGAAGAGAGAAGGAAGACAGGATAGGAGAAAGCCAGCCGTTCCGAGAACGAACATTATCGGAACGGCTGGCTTTCTCCTGTTCTGTCTTCCTTCTCTCTTCGATTTCGGGACGAGGAAGGGACTAAAAACAAACAGAACTAAACACATTAGACAAGTTCTAAATACTGAACGGAGTTCTAAACATATTAGGCAAGTTCTAAATACTGAACGGAGTTCTAAACACATTAGGCAAGTTCTAAATACTGAACGGAGTTCTAAACACATTAGGCAAGTTCTAAATATCTAAATACTGAATAGAGTAAGGGTGAGAAGTAGGTACCTAATTAGGAAGAGATATAAAGAGAGAGATTATGCAAATGAATTTCCAGATTTAGACAAGTCCAACTTTCCATAAAAGTTTCCGGAAATTCTGGGGGAGATTTTCGTTAAATTTCGAAACATTTGTAAATTTTTATCGTCCCCCATTCTTGTTATCGCTTATGGTTCAGTGTTATCATTACTATCGTTAGTAGGGACGGGACTTTAGAGTAAGGGTGAGAAGTAGGTATAATTAAGAACAGATATAAAGAGAGAGATTATGCAAATGAATTTCCAGATTTAGACAAGTCCAACTTTCCCTAAAAGTTTCCGGAAATTCTGGGGGAAATTTTCGTTAAATTTCGAAACATTTGTAAATTTTTATCGTCCCCCATTCTTGTTATGGCTTATGGTTCAGTGTTATCATTAGTATTGTTAGTAGGTACGGGACTTTCTTAGCTTGAAACCTGCAATGGGGGAAAAAACTTGCTTCGTACTTTAATATATTGAAAAGAACTTTAATATATTGAATGAGGGTCAAAGTACTTCGTAATTTTCAACTTCTTAAACACAAAAGCAAACAGAAAGGAAGGCTATACGGGACTTTCTTAGCTTCAATTCTGCAATGGGGGAAAAAACTTGCTTCGTACTTTAGAAAAAAACTTTAATATATTGAATGAGGGTCAAAGTACTTCGTAATTTTCAACTTCTTAAACACAAAAGCAAACAGAAAGGAAGGCTAAAACTCCTTCTTCCTTTGGCCTTTTACATAAAGGTGCCTACACACGACAATTCCACAAATAAAGCAACCTTCCTGGCCGAGTGGGTATCACACTAGGACAGTGGTTCTCAAACTTTTTTTGGCCGCGGAGCACCAAGCAACTGCTGTAAACCCTACGGAGCACCCCCCCCAACCCTTTAGGAATTTTTAAAAATAATTCGGAATGATTCGGAAATGTTCATTAGCGTACGAACCTTCCTGACCGAGTGGGTATCACACTAGGACAGTGGTTCTCAAACTTTTTTTGGCCGCGGAGCACCAAGCAACTGCTGTAAACTCTACGGAGCACCCCCCCCAACCCTTTAGTAAGCTTAACCCATCCTTTAGGGCTGTCTAGCCCCTACACCTAAGCCTCGGATTGGCTCAGATCATTTCCCCTCTTTTGACGTTGTAGCGCCTGTACTAAACCATTGGAAATCCAAAACCCTCTATAGACTTTCTATCATTTTAATAGGTTTGGTCAACCCTCCCCAACTACTCCCTTCCTACAAACAACACCACCGAGGTAGGTAGGTACCTACTCATTTTCCGATTGCAAATATTTCTTTATGGTGTTCTTGTGTTGACCCTGTGTCTCTTATTGCCCATCTGATAAGCTTAACCCATCTTTTGGGGCACTTGCCCCTCACCTAAGCCCCAGACTGGGCTTTTTGGGTATGGAGGCTGACAACTTGTTCTAAGCTGACAGTCTAGATAAAGCAATGCTAATACTTATACATACGCACATGAAAAGATTTTTTCATTGGTGGGTATCGAACCAAGGACTTACCGTAACTTCTAAACTTCGTATTTGTCGTTTCAAGGCCTGATATTTGACTAAACATATTCGTGCGATTTCTTTTTTTTTTTTAATGCGGTAAGAAAAATGAAACTATGCGGAGTACCTGGAAGCTCTTCGCGGAGCACCTGAAAGCTCTTCACAGTTTGAGAACCACTGCACTAGGACACCTGGGGTCCCGGGTTCCATTCCCGACGGGGTCGAAGTTTTTTTGGATCTATGCTTGGAGTTCGGGATGCACTCAGCCTTACAAGGACAGTTGGGTAGCTACTAGGTATAATCGAGTAGCGACCAGTGACAACATTACCAGTGTAAAAAGATTATTGAAGTATGGAAATTGATCGCAAAGGAGTTATGTTGTGGTATCCACAAAAGTTTGAAAAGTAAAAAGGCTTTATCAAATCATGAATCAAATATTTGTGGTAAAACAGAGTGTTTTCAGACTTTTGTGGATAGCACAGCATTGCCTGGTGCTCCTTTGCAAACAATTTCCAAATTTCAATATTTTTTTAAAAGGCTTTCCTAGATTCGTAGAAGCTTAACCCATCTTTTAGGGCTCTTTGCCCCTTCACCTAAGCCTCGGAGTGGGCTTTTTGTGTATAAAAAAGGAAAAAAAAAGGCTTCACTTTTGTGGACTCTTTTCGTGTGTGAGGAGCCATAGGAGATAAAGGGCTATTAAGGAAGTCGAAAAAGGAAATTCAAAAGGCCCTCTTTCTGCACCTGATGTATTTCCTTATCGCAGTGATGTATTTAGCCCCTTGGACTCTCCCCCCCCCGGGATTCCCCCCCTAATATAT
>NW_007380037.1:19648-32174 GCF_000475195.1 Diaphorina citri
CGAAGTTCGAAGCAACATTGACTTTGGTTGATATCTGGATGGGTGACTATCCGTTTTTTACCAAGTTGTTACAGTCGCGTCCTTGGAACATATCGGTATATCATACCAAATTTCATCGCTTTACGACAAACCTTTCTTGAGATATTTTGTTCACAACCTTTTCAACATTTTCCACGAAATGAGGGTTAAGCAACAATTACTTTTGTTAATATCTGGATGGGTGATTATCCGATTTTTGCCAAATTGTTACAGTCGCGTCCTTGGACCATACCGGGATAGTATACCAAATTTCATTTCTCTACGACAAACCGTTTTTGAGATATTTTGTTCACAACTTTCTACTTTTTCCCATTTAAACCTGTAGTACGTACGTACGTTACGTACAGACCATGGGCTAAAAACCACTTTTTTGGAATCAGGGGACCCCAAAACGGATATTTCCACCCATTTCCCGATTTTGAAAATTTGGACCGATTGCAATACTTTCTCATTACCTTGTATAGGTTCCCTATACGTAAGGGTAATAGAAAGTAAAAAGAATTTAGGGCACGCCCAGTAAAATTGACTCAAAAGTGAGTTACAAAATTTGACTCATACAAAGTACATCAAACGATTTTGTATCACTACACTCGGGGTTCAGTGAACTGTACAGAAAAAAAAAAGAAAATGAAGTCAGTAAAATCATGGTAAAATAAAAATCTACTATCTACCCAATAATCCTAATAGTATGTAGGTATACATAAGGCAAATTTGACATCTCCACCAATATTAGATAGGTTGCACATTGCATAGTTAAATATTTACACGGCGTTCATAGAATACTCTTTTTTTTAAGAGGTTTGACAGAGGGAACTGTAACTGCTATGGTCTTATACCGTCCCGAAATCGAAGAGAGAAGGAAGACAGGATAGGAGAAAGCCAGCCGTTCCGAGAACGAACATTATACCATCAGGATAAAATAACTCTTTTTTTTTAAAGAGGTTTGACAGAGGGAACTGTAACTGCTATGGTCTTATATCGTCCCGAAATCGAAGAGAGAAGGAAGACAGGATAGGAGAAAGCCAACCATTCCGAGAACGAACATTATACCATCAGGATAAAATCCGGCCCGGGCGGGAATCGAACCCGCGGCCTAGCTCTTACAAGGCAGACGCACTACCAACTAAGCTAACTAGGCTGGCCGAAAGAAAGAAAGAAAACTCTTTAATCATCCATCTCTCATTCTTTCTCTCTCTCGCTCATTCATACCTTTTTTCTCCTTCCCTCTCTGTTTCTCTATTTCTCTCTTCATTCGTTCATCTCTCTCGCTCCCTTTTCACCTCTCCCCTTCCCTCTCTATTGGTCTATTTATACCTTATAACCCTCCTCTCTTACTCATTCTTTCAATTTCAATCTCTCTCTTTCTTTTTCACCTCCCCCTCATTCTCTCTTTCTCCCTCTCACTCATTACTCTCTCTCTCTCACACTCCCTATATGAAATTCTAATGGCCATATATTGGTAGGGAGGGAGTTATACCTGGGTCTAATTGACTTCATAGGTCTGTCAATTAGTCTGGGCTATACGTTTTTGTTTTTAATGCGGGGGTAGCCTTTGAAATGGGGGGGGAGCCTTTGCCATCAATGTTTTACTATATTGGAAGAAACATGCTCCAGTTAGCCTAGATAGTTTCTATAGTTTGCAGATTAGATCGTCTGCCTTGTAGACGCTAGGTCGCGAGTTCGATTCCCGCCCGGGGCGGATTTTATCCTAAACAGATAGGGTTCGTTCTCGGAACGGCTGGTTTTCTCCTACCCTATTCTTGCTTCTTCTCTCTTCGATTTCGGGACAATAAGACCTCAATGGTTACAGTTCCCTCTATCAAACCTCTTTAAAAAAGAAGTACATACAAATCGTAGACTGGTCTTGGGCCAGCCACTCACTATCAGGTAAACCTGACAGGTACAACTGAAAAGGTCCGCCTGTCAGGTGTACCTGATACCTGACGAGCACACAAACTATCAGGTAGACCTGACAGGTACGGCTGAAAAGGTCCGCCTGTCAGGTGTAGTCTTCATTTCCCGCTATCTCAGATATTTCAGGGGAAAAAAAGAAGTAAAAAATGTCAAAACTGGTAACATTATCTAACTTGTGTTAGAGGATGATATCTAACATTATCTAACTGTCTAACTATAGACTACCATAGAGCGAGAAAGAATTTATGGGAATTGTAGGTAGTAGGTAGGTATGTATAGGTATAGTTGGGTTGTTGGGTAGGTATTCAGGTTCTGTTTCCAAAAAAATAGTTATTTCGCTCTCTGAACAAGCAAGAAAGAAAGAAAAATGATTTATTTGAACTTGGCATTATGTGGAACTTTTTCAAATAGGATTTTTTTTCTAGCTTTTTACTTTCTATTACCATAGAAGAGGGGATCATAGAAATCATCGTATCGTCGGGAAATTATAGAAAGTCAGCCTAGGTAGCTTGGAGGGTAGCGTGTCTGCCTTGTAATCGTTAGGTAGCGGGTTGGAATCCCGCCCAAGCGAATTTTATCCTGAAGACATAAGGTTTGTTCTCGGAACGGATGGCTTTCTCCTGTCCTGTCCGCCTTCTCTCTTCGAATTCGGTACGATAAAACCTCGATTGTTACAGTTCCCTTTAACAAACTTCTAAAAAAACTCATTTAGACCCATGGGGAAGGGGCCGGAGGGGGCTGCAGTGATTTTCATTATTTCACCACTGAACAACGCGTTTGTAGTGATACAAAATCGTGTGATGTTCTCACCCAGTTTTTTTCCTTTCCCAGTCGTTTTCCCGAAATGTTTTATGTTTCAAAAGCACGCAACGAGACCGGGTAAAAGCCGAGAGCTTTGAGAGTTTGGCCTTTTCTTTTCGATACGCGGGGTTGAAAAACGAGCGAAATTATGTAAATGTAGAGAATAAATAAGAACTAGGAAATAAATAATACTCCTTACTCCTAGAGCTGTAGTAGAGAAAGTAGCAATAAATAAATTTATGTGAAAATAAATATGAATATAAATTTCCGAAAATCAGAGTAATAAAAATACAGGTACACAAATTGGAAAAATACAAAAATAGATTGCTCACGGCCCTTCCACTAGCCCAGCGTTCACCGACTCTGGGACTAAATTCTGGACATTCAAAGTAAAAGGGACACAGACGATATGGTTTAAGGAAATGGGATATTTTCTGACACTGATTTAAACTCATATTATGTTCCAAGCTAGGAATCCCATTTTATACCCAATTGGGAAGAAACAGGAAGGAATGGAGCAGTTGCAGTTGGGTAAAAATTATGAATAAATGGTCGATTCCTATGTGAAAAATCCAAATCTGAAGTCAAAACTCCGAAAAAGTAACTTTTAAAGGTCGAAAATTCAATTTTCATTTGCCGATCTAATGAAAAGGTTCGAAGAGTAGTGACGTCAGATTTCAAGAAATGATGCACAGAAACGTATGCGCACAAACACATTAATGTATTGCCTACGCTCGGGACAGTTGACGTGACGTCACCGCCTACAGGAGCGTATGCCGTGACGTCAGATTTCAAGATTTACCGGTATTTCTTAAGTGGATTTATCTCGGGCTCTAGAAGTCGTAGAAGAAAAAGAAAAAAATCCCTAGTTCCTCATTTTTTCAGCTCTTTGACTCAAGTAAGCACAACTGTTATTGCTGCTGTTGGTAGGGAATTTCCATATCCATAGCCCCATTTTGCACCCAATTTGGAAAAGGTCGGATGGAATTTTCTTATTGCTGCTGAAATTTAACGTTGTGACTTCTGTAATTTGACAGTTTTTGATTGAGGTAGGTTTTAGGATCTTCTAATTTTTCAGTTTTTGAGGTAGATTTTAGGACGTAGGGACCATAAGTTCCACAATAGCGTCAAATGTAAGAGACCATTATGTGACTACGACTGTGGTTTCGAGTCCCGCCCGGGGCGAATTTTATCGTAAACAGATAAGGTTCGTTCTCGGAACAGCTGGCTCTCTCCTATCCGGTCTCCCTTCGGAACGATAGTAGTTACAGTTTGCTTTGCTCTATCATGCCTCTTAAAAAAATCTTTCGCAATTCAATGCTTCAGAATTTCTTTAGTTCCTTATCGAAGTGATGTATTGCCTCTTTTTAGTTGAAATTGGGGGGGACGGACGGTAAAAAAAAGGGTTATCTCGATCAGAAGGGGTTAAAAAAGGGTTTGTCCGAATTCATTAGGGGACATTACGAACCATGTGCCATCAACGTTTGACTATATTGGAAGAAAAATGCTCCAGTTAGCCTAGATAGTTTCTATAGTTCGCAGATTAGATCGTCTGCCTTGTAGACGCTAGGTCGCGAGTTCGATTCCCGCCCGGGGTGGATTTTATCCTGAACAGATAGGGTTCGTTCTCGGAACGGCTGGTTTTCTCCTACCCTATTCTAGCTTCTTCTCTCTTCGATTTTGGGACGATAAGACCTCAATGGTTGCAGTTCCCTCTATCAAACCTCTTTAAAAAAGAAGTACATAAAAAAGAAGTTTTCCCCTAATAGAAGGTGCCCAACGTCTTTCTAAAATACCCTTCTTCTCTATTTTTCTTCCAACAATCACTTACACAATGTCTCCACTACTACCTATCATTACCTGTTGTTCTACTTTCCTTTTTTACTTTATTGCCACTTTCTTTTATCACCTATTAATTGTCTACCGTCTCTCTTTTTCCCCTAATAGAAGGTGCCCTACGTCTTTCTAAAATACCCTTCTTCTCTATTTTTCTTCCAACAATCACTTTCACAATGTCTCCACTACTACCTATCATTACCTGTTGTTCTACTTTCCTTTTTTACTTTATTGCCACTTTCTTTTATCACCTATTAATTATAAGAAAACGTAAGTACTTGCAGCACGTATACACGTAAGAAAACGTAAGTACTTGCAGCACGTACACGTAAGAAAACGTAAGTACTTGCAGCACGTACACGTAAGAAATTTACATTTCCTTTTTTTTTTCTTTTTTTTTCTTAGTTAAGCAAGGTCTTTTTAATGAATTGTTAATGTATGTATTGTTCTTTAATAACCCATCAAATATACGAGACCTTGTTTAGACTGCTGGGGTAAAGGGACTTTTCACAGCACGTACACGTAAGAAAACGTAAGTACTTGCAGCACGGACACGTAAGAAAACGTAAGTACTTGCAGCACGTACACGTAAGAAAACGTAAGTACTTGCAGCACGTACACGTAAGAAAACGTAAGTACTTGCAGCACGTATACACGTAAGAAAACGTAAGTACTTGCAGCACGGACACGTAAGAAAACTTAAGTACTTGCAGCACGGACACGTAAGAAAACGTAAGTACTTGCAGCACGTACACGTAAGAAAACGTAAGTACTTTGCGCACGGACACTTCGGGACGATAAGAGCTCCGTTGTTACAATTCTCTCAAACCTCTTCTTTTAAAACCTTCTGACGTTCCCTAGGGGTGAAATTTTGCCATTCTTTTTGACAGGTAGAAAAAAAAATATGTTACATACCTATTTGTGTTTAAAACACCGTTCAATCCGTTCATGCATTAAATGCCCAAACGAACCTGTCATTTTATAGTGAGGTTCTACGAAGCTACTAAAAAATTTAGATTACTTGTTTTAGGAGATTGTTTGATTTTTTTTAGGGTTCTTTTCTTTTCCAATATACTTTCCTCACTCCCTCTTTAATTTGTTTTTTTGGTGTTATTCAATTTTAAGAGCTTCCTGATGTAGAGTTCCATATTAGAGTTCCGTCACCTAGTCATTGGATTATAGGCTTCCGGCACTCTAGATTTTATCTCCTTGCACGATTGAATGATCCAGTGAAAATTACTAGTGTAATTTTAATAATAATAATAGACTCTTGAGTGGAAGGTAACCACTAGGCGAGGTTAACGCCGGAGGCGTTTTCTACCACCTAACCCTTAGAACTCCATTATTATGTGGTCAAAATCTCAAATAAATGAGGATAAAATTCCATGCCTCGGCTGGGATCGAACCCACGCCCTCCTGTTTACCAGGCGAGCGTCTTGACCACTACGCTACCGAGGCAGGTTTTTTTAAGGATCATTCTCGGAAAGGCTAGTTTTCTCCTAGCCTGTTCTCCTTTCCTCTTCGATTGAGGGAAGATAAGACCTCACAAACCTTAGCCGGCCAGCCTAGTTAGCTTAGTTGGTGGCGCGTCTGCCTTGTAAGCGCTAGGCCGCGGGTTCGATTTCCGCCCGGGGCGGATTTTATCCTGATGGGATAATGTTCGTTCTCGGAAAGGCTGGCTTTCTCCTATCCTGTCTTCCTTCTCTCTTCGATTTCGGGACGATAAGACCATAGTTGTTGTTGTTTTAGCGGCTTTAGCTTTCGCCGAATGGCAATAGCAGAATAAAGATATCTTTTTGTATCTGCTATACACCGGGGTGCCAAATTTTCAGAGTCCAGCCCACAGTAAAGTAAGACCACGCTCCACTCGACCACGCTGCCAATAGAAAAAATAAAACCTGACCCTCCAAATACGGCCCTGGGCAGCCTTTGTTATTCAGGGATATATTAGCCTTTGTTTTGAATTAGGACAAAGTAGGCTGAAAACAGAGAGGAGAGCATAGAGCTTTTTAATCTCAGTTCTATGCGGTTTGAAGTTAAAGACCTCGCTTCCCTCTATTCTCTCTTAGCATAACGGCCACGGTTGGTACCATGGTAAAGCTTGCTATTCAAAAGGTCCCGGGTTCGACTGATAAAACTCACCTCATAGGCTCTGGTTAGCGCGGCTTTATCATGCTTAACATGTTCGTATTTGGTTTTATACTGCACCATGGTTCTAAGTGTATCTTCCATTCTGTAACATAAGATAGACAGAAACCAATAACCATTTATTGATGAGCTGATGCCCAAAGTCTGGGTTGCCAGATGACACAGCATAAGAGAAATGTTACATTAAAATCAGATTGAAATGATAGGAACAAACGCTGGGCCACCCTGTACTTCACTAACTTTGGTATTGAGGATGCTCCAAATTTTCGGAGTCTGGCCTACAGTACAGGAGAAAATCGAGGGAGGGAGAGGACCCTGGTGTTAAGCTGAGTTCACACATAGTCGACCGGCCGGCGGAGGTGAAGCTATGTTGTCAAGGCAGTGTGGATGGTTGAGTCGACATCGATCGACGGCCAGTCAACTATGTCTGGATACACCTTAAGGACACACTCACAGTTTTCATGAAAGTTTTTCCCAGGGATCGTCAAGCACATAAAGGAGGACATAAAATTTCCAAGTTTCGATATTTCCACGCATCCACCCACCCGCCCATGCACCCACACTTAACCACCGAAGTTTTCAATACCCATAACAATATGCAGACTTCTGTTTCTTATGACTTAGCAGAGTTGATAGCTCCCATACACACAATATTCTTAATGCTCTACCTAACGACCTAACCCCTAGATCTGTTCTCACCCACTCTAATCCACCCCCTAAACACAGAATACCCCACTACAACTGCTCTTGCCTCCCAAAAGCAAATACCCCTCAATCCCCACTATAACCGCTCTCCTCCTACCTAAACACAGGATCCCCCACCACCACCACCACCACCACCCCAACTCTCCTCCCCTCCCAACCCAAACACCCCTCAAACTCCACCCTAACTACTCTCCCCCAGTAAAAATCCCTCAACCCCGCAAAAAAAAAATCTTCCCTGCCCTCAAACACAGGATCCCCCACAACTCTCTCCTCCAAAAACTCCTACCTCCCCCCCCCCTCCACCCCAACCCAAGAGATCGGAAAAGCGGTGTAGCAGAATTTCACACAAAAACCCCTCAACCACCACCCCAACTACACTCCTTTCACACAAAAACCCCTCAACCACCACCCCAACTACACTCCTTTCACACAAAAACCCCTCAACCACCACCCCAACTACACTCCTTTCACACAAAAACCCCTCAACCACCACCCCAACTACACTCCTTTCACACAAAAACCCCTCAACCACCACCCCAACTACACTCCTTTCACACAAAAACCCCTCAACCACCACCCCAACTACACTCCTTTCACACAAAAACCCCTCAACCACCACCCCAACTACACTCCTTTCACACAAAAACCCCTCAACCACCACCCCAACTACACTCCTTTCACACAAAAACCCCTCAACCACCACCCCAACTACACTCCTTTCACACAAAAACCCCTCAACCACCACCCCAACTACACTCCTTTCACACAAAAACCCCTCAACCACCACCCCAACTACACTCCTTTCACACAAAAACCCCTCAACCACCACCCCAACTACACTCCTTTCACACAAAAACCCCTCAACCACCACCCCAACTACACTCCTTTCACACAAAAACCCCTCAACCACCACCCCAACTACACTCCTTTCACACAAAAACCCCTCAACCACCACCCCAACTACACTCCTTTCACACAAAAACCCCTCAACCACCACCCCAACTACACTCCTTTCACACAAAAACCCCTCAACCACCACCCCAACTACACTCCTTTCACACAAAAACCCCTCAACCACCACCCCAACTACACTCCTTTCACACAAAAACCCCTCAACCACCACCCCAACTACACTCCTTTCACACAAAAACCCCTCAACCACCACCCCAACTACACTCCTTTCACACAAAAACCCCTCAACCACCACCCCAACTACACTCCTTTCACACAAAAACCCCTCAACCACCACCCCAACTACACTCCTTTCACACAAAAACCCCTCAACCACCACCCCAACTACACTCCTTTCACACAAAAACCCCTCAACCACCACCCCAACTACACTCCTTTCACACAAAAACCCCTCAACCACCACCCCAACTACACTCCTTTCACACAAAAACCCCTCAACCACCACCCCAACTACTCTCCTTCCACACAAAAACCCCTCAACCACCACCGCGCCACTAAAAGTAGCTCAAAAACTTTTCTCGCGTCTAATGTGAGACGGGTCTCATGCTCATGTCGGACGTGGCTTTAGGAACCCTTCTTGAACTCACGCATGCACCAAACCCACCCCATATAAGATGGGCGGCATGAAAATCCATTTTCCTCAAAACGTTTAGCGGGTGGGAAAAACTTTGGATCTTCGAAATAATGTGAGACGGGTCTCATGCTCATGTAGGACGTGGCTTTAGGAACCCTTCTTAAACTCACGCATGGACCAAACCCACCCCATATAAGATGGGCGGCATGAAAATCCATTTTCCTCAAAACGTTTAGCGGGTGGGAAAAACTTTGGATCTTCGAAATGAGTTTCAAGGGGGAGATCTCAAGATGTGAGATACACTCCGTGTTATTCCTACAGGAAGAAAAGCGATGAAAGGGATAACGAGGGAAGGCAGAGGGGGATAATTTCGTTAATTAAGTGCTTTCGAGGGAATTTCTGAAGCGCGAGAATTCCCCCCTGGGGGGAGGTGGTAGGAAGAGGTGGGAATTTTCCAGGAGTTTCTTAGATTCTTCTTGTTCTTCTTCTTCTCCTTCTTCTTATGCCTATTGTGAAATATCACAGGTCGTAAGGGAGGGTGTCTTAAGGCTCAATTTTATTATAGGCAACATGATGCAGGCTAAAAACAGCGCGGAGAGCAAAGAGCATAGAGGTTTTGGCTCTCAGTTCTATGCGGTTTGAAGTCATCGCTTCCCTCTACCTGCTCTATGCTCCAAACGCTATGCACTCCGCTCCGCTCTGTTTTTAGCATTAGTGAACCATGCTTCAAGATAAAACCGGCGAAAAATCGAAAATACACATGGAAAAAAAAGGTGGAAGACACCAAAAAAGAAACCATTTACCCTCCTTTCTTTCTTTCTTCTATGACTTTTGCAGGAATTCCACGACTTTCCTCTCTCGTCCTTCTTTCGAGCAAAGTTCACAGAAATTTATGAAAAAATTTCCGGCCGTTTTTATTAAAGTCGTTTATAGTGAAGACATCGTCATAATATTTGTTCTCAGGTGGAAGAGAGGGGGGAGGGGCCCCCAAAGATGGGGGGGCTTCGGCAGTAGAGGAGGGGAGAAATGGGATGGAGACGGAATGACGGAAATGAAGCTATAGGAGGGGAGAGGAAAGGAGGATGGGATATTGCAAGGAAATTCCTTCGGAGTCTTTTAAGACCTTTCAACTCTTCCACTAAAGGCGAGCCACTCACACGCAGGCGGTCTTTCAGTTGGAACGTGTGAACATCAGACCGTCTGAAAAAATCGGGGGAATTTACATACAGCCTGACAGAACTAGGTCTCGAGCTTTTTCCGCCACACTGTCAGCCTAGTTATAGCTTGGAGGGCAGCGCGTCTGCCTTGTAAGCGCTGGGTCGCGGGTTTGATTCCTGCCCGGGGCGAACTTTATCCCAAACAGATAAGGTTCATTCTTACAACGGATGGCTTTCTCCTATCCTGTCCTCGTTCTTTTCATTTTCGATTTCGAGACCATAAGACCTTAATTTTTACAGTCTATCAAACGCTTTGCAAAAACCTATGATAAAATTCAATGTCTCGGGTTTAGATTCGAACCACTTACTAATACGTGAGCACCGACTCTGGACATTCAACGTGAAAGGGCCATATATATACTGCCATAGACGATAAGGTTTAAGGAAATGGGATATTTTCTGACACTGATTTAAACTAATATTATGTTCCATTCCAAGCTAGGAATCCCATTTTATACCCAATTGGGAAGAAACAGGAAGGAATTCTGATATTGCTGCTGTTGGTAGGGAATTTTCATAAATGGGATATTTTCTGACACTGATTTAAACTAATATTATGTTCCAAGCTAGGAATCCCATTTTATACCCAATTGGGAAGAAACAGGAAGGAATTCTGATATTGCTGCTGTTGGTAGGGAATTTCCATAGCCCCATTTTGCACCCAGTTTGGAAAAGGTCGGATGGAATTTTCTTATCGCTGTTGAAATTTAACGTTATGACTTCTGTAATTTGACAGTTTTTGATTGAGGTAGGTTTTAGGATCTTCTCATTTTACGGTTTTTGAGGTAGATTTTAGGACGTAGGGACCATAAGTTCCACAATAGCGTCAAATCTAAGAGACCATTATGTGACTACGACTGTGGTTCCGAGTCCCGCCCGGGGCGAATTTTATCGTAAACAGATAAGGTTCGTTCTCGGAACAGCTGGCTCTCTCCTATGCGGTCTCCCTTCGGAACGATAGTAGTTACAGTTTGCTTTGCTCTATCATGCCTCTTAAAAAAATCTTTCGCAATTCAATGCTTCAGAAGAAAGTTCATTTGAAAATGTTAATTACAACCTTCTACGTTCAACAATGGATTATTTATTGCATTACATTTCGTATTCACGCAAATGTGAATTTGAATAAAATTTCTCATTCCTGTCTTGAAAGCTTGAACATTTTGCTGTCTCTTCTCAACATTTTGCAACATGGTATATTCCAGGCGTGGCCACTAACCTTGCTTTCGGGAGCCGCAATCCCATAGAGCCGATTTGGGGCGAACCACGCCGCAGCCGAATTTTTCCGTCTACAATCTTCAGAATGGAAATTCTAATTTTCAGCTCTGGACAAGAAATTTTCCAACTCTTATGAACCGTAGTTAAAGAGCTGCACAAGATCGTCTTGGGAGCCACATTATGACCACCCCTGTTATATTCTATTCTCACCTCCTTCTTCTTCTCCTCCTCCTCCTCCTCCTCCTCCTCCTACTTCTTCTTCTTCTTCTCCTACTTCTTCTTCTCCTCCTCCTTCTTCTTCTTCTTCTTCTCCTACTTCTTCTTCTCCTCCTCCTTCTTCTTCTTCTTCTTCTTCTCCTACTTCTTCTTCTCCTCCTCCTTCTTCTTCTTCTCCTCCTCCTCCTCCTCCTCCTCCTACTTCTTCTTCTTCTTCTTCTCCTACTTCTTCTTCTCCTCCTTCTTCTTCTTCTCCTACTTCTTCTTCTTCTCCTCCTCCTCCTCCTACTTCTCCTCCTCCTCCTCCTACTTCTTCTTCTTCTTCTCCTACTTCTTCTTCTCCTCCTCCTTCTTCTTCTTCTTCTCCTCCTCCTCCTCCTACTTCTTCTCCTCCTCCTACTTCTTCTCCTCCTCCTACTTCTCCTCCTCCTCCTCCTACTTCTTCTTCTTCTTCTCCTACTTCTTCTTCTCCTCCTCCTTCTTCTTCTTCTTCTTCTCCTACTTCTTCTTCTCCTCCTCCTTCTTCTTCTTCTTCTTCTCCTACTTCTTCTTCTCCTCCTCCTTCTTCTTCTTCTTCTCCTACTTCTTCTTCTCCTCCTCCTCCTTCTTCTTCTTCTTCTTCTTCTCCTACTTCTTCTTCTTCTCCTCCTCCTCCTACTTCTTCTTCTCCTCCTCCTACTTCTTCTTCTCCTCCTCCTTCTTCTTCTTCTCCTCCTCTTTCTCCTACTTCTTCTTCTTCTCCTCCTTCTTCTCCTCCTCTTTCTCCTACTTCTTCTTCTTCTCCTTCTCCTCCTACTTCTTCTTCTTCTTCTTCTCCTCCTTCTCCTCCTCCTCCTCCTTCTCCTCCTACTTATTCTTCTCCTCCTCCTCCTCCTCCTATTCCAGGCGT
>NW_007380038.1:0-28089 GCF_000475195.1 Diaphorina citri
GGACATCATGTTCCCGTATTCTTCAGACGTAATTAACATGACAAGTGAAATAACTACCTGAGCTATTGAAATAATAATAACAGTGTGCTTTTCTTTGTTATGTTTACATTGCCAAGTATTACCATAGCGTAGAGGTCGTCCCGTCTGTCCAAGTGGAGAAAGCAAGACAGTACGTGCCCAGATTAGGAAAGCAGGGGTTCTCAAATGTGTCTTACAGGATCCACTATCCGAGAGCTCTCATGAACTTTGATATGGGCTGCAATGTGCTGTGAATGTTTTGCATTAGTCAAGGTGAATTTGAAGGATTGGGTTTTGTCTACTCGGTAAATGAAAGTCCTCACCTAAAAATGGAAACTTTACATACGAATCCGGACGAATATCCTGCTTGGAAATATCTACAGTGGTACAGTCTTTAAGAAAACCTCAGTGAGTTAGTGTGGTTAACTTCAAACCTAGAGGTTGGTGGATGTATCTGTTTGCACCTCAGCTTTCTTCCTTCTCATCATTCTCCTTCTTTTAGTCTTTTGTGATGACATGTCGAATTTACCTAAGAACTTTTCTTTCGACTGTTCGAATTTAAGAACTTTTCTTTCGACTGTTCGAATTTAAGAACTTTTCTTTCGACTGTTTATTTAGGGTCTTGTATATTATTTAGTTATCTTTGACTGGGTATTTAAGGTAAAGCATTTCGACTTTAGTTTCTCATCTACCTCCTAGAGCTTGTAACAGGTTGGTAACGTCTTGATATTCCCATGTTGGAACCTGAGGAGTATTTGCTTTAGATCATGTCCATTATAAAATGACTCGGTCTATAATATTTGTTATATTGGTGTGTTAAATACTCCATTAATGTCTGGTCTGGTGCTGCCCTAATGAATTGAATACTGTCTTCGGCAGCCATAGAAATCAGGAATCCCCAACAATGACCGTATTGACCGTGTTTAATCGATGCATTATTCTGTTGCGATATATACATAGGTATGTTTGAATAGATCCATGACTATGGGATTATGCTCACATCATTATCACAAGTTAATTGTCCTACTTCTAACTTGTTTGTCCTATTTTCTTTATTAATGACATCAATTGAACTGAACGAGCACGTAAAGTTATACCTCTAGGAAATGAGAAAGCAAGAAAACTTGGTACAAATAATGACACAAAATCCGTAGAAAACTGAGGAAAGTAAGGATAGAGAAGGTACATAGTGCATAAATTTGTCTAAAAAAGCCATTTTTCTTTGAATCGTGAAATTTATACTAAGCATATTCTACGGTATATGGATACAGTCTTCTTACCAACTCCCACCAGTTGACAAATTGACAATACTAATAGAACTGTTACTAACTCTTTTGTAGTAATATTCATCCTTCTGATAGAGGACGTTAGACGGTAACGAGTTAGTGTTAGCGGGTTATCTTTCACACTTTTAATTCGAAAATTAACATCACCTACATTCGACTTGGAAGCACGACATCAAATTCATGCCACACTCAAGGATGCATTATTCTGTTGCGATATACATAGGTATGTTTGAATAGATCCATGACTATGGGATTATGCTCACATCATTATCACAAGTTAATTGTCCTACTTCTAACTTGTATGACTATGTATAGGATCATTATATCACAGATAAATATAACATCAATACACATACATAGAGTGTGTGTTTAGTGTTATGTCATGGATTTGTTCCGAATGTTTTATCACATAGGCGCTTGGGGCAGTTATCGAAATTATTAATCTAAGATATCCATGGCCTATGCATTATTCTGTTGCGATATACATAGGTATGTTTGAATAGATCCATGACTATGGGAATATGCTCACATCATTATCACAAGTTAATTGTCCTACTTCTAACTTGTATGACTATGTATTGGATCATTATATCACAGATAAATATAACATCAATACACATACATAGAGTGTGTGTTATGTCATGGATTTGTTCCGAATGTTTTATCACATAGGCGCTTGGGGCAGTTATCGAAATTATTAATCTAAGATATCCATGGCCACTAGGTTATCTCGGGGAGATAGACAACTATTTGGATCTTATAACCGAATATGAATCTCAAACCAAATGGAGGGAATTTGGTGACTCCAAAATTTCCTCTCCATTTTTCAAGGAAATGTGGAAAGCTTATAAGGAGGTTCACAGTAACGTGTAACAGCACCTGAAATGAGTGACGACCAAGGCTACGGGGAGACAGACAACTATTTGGATCTTATAACCGAATATGAATCTCAAACCAAATGGAGGGAATTTGGTGACTCCAAAATTTTCTCTCCATTTTTCAAGGAAATGTGGAAAGCGTTAAGGAGGTTCACAGTAACGTGTAAGAGCACCTGAAATGAGTTTAATGAGTGACGACCAAGGCTCATTAGGAAGTTGGACTGGTCGAGACTCGAAACGTTGTTTGTAAGAATTAAATAACGAACACAGTTAATTTTAAATTGATTAAAAATGCAATCATGCGATAAACAAACTCTTCGAGGTTCAAGCTTTGAAAATCCCAAGGAAAACGTAAAAAGAACTGAAGGAAATTTATTCAACCAAGACGATGTGCAATATGGAATATGACAGCACCATGTCCTCAAAAGGCTCATTAGAAGTTGGGCTTGTCGAGACTCGAGACGTTGTTTGTAAGAATTAAATAACGAACACAGTTAATTTTAAATTGAACAAAAATGCAATCATGCGATAAACAAAATCTTCGAGGTTCAAGCTTTGAAAATCCCAAGGAAAACGTAAAAAGAACTGAAGGAAAAATGTCATTTAACTGAAGGAAATTTATTCAACCAAGACGATGTGCAATATGGAATATGACAGCACCGTGTCCTCAAATCAGGTCATTAATCAACTAGTAATGCGTGAGGAATCATGACTATAAGGTTCCAACTTCCAACTTGTCATGTGGGCGAAAAATATGGAACAGACATGGTTAACATATCAGATGTTGTGGTGCAGGTCACTGAATTGCAATTCTCTCTGCTTGTTATCATTTGCTGGGCGGTTTACATGTGTAGGTATTCATTTGTTTGCCTAGTGGTAAATACACGCGGTTTGAACCATATTCATAAGATCTGAGCGTGGAAATGAATTAGAGAAGACATTGATACTAGTTTCCAGGCTAAATATTAGACCGATTCGCACAATTAACACCTCGCAAGATTTAGCACATTTCAGTCCGTCAGTTTCTTTCTTAGTATCTATATTTTAATGAGTTCTTTCCTTATTTGTCATAAAGTAGACAATATATCTATCATCTACGTAATATCCATTAGGTACACTGTCCTATTTTTTTTATTAATGACATCAATTGAACTGAACAAGCACGTAAAGTTAGTTATACGTTATACCTCTAGGAAATGAGAAAGCAAGAAAACTTGGTACAAATAATGACACAAAATCCGTAGAAAACTGAGAAAAGCAAAGATAGAGAAGGTACATAGTGCATAAATTTGTCTAAAAAGCCATTTTTCTTTGAATCGTGAAATTTATACTTAAGCATATTCTACGGTATGCGGTATGGATACAGTCTTCTTACAGACTCCCACCAGTTGACAAATTGACAATATTAATAGAACTGTTACTAACTCTTTTGTAGTAATATTCATCCTCCTGATAGAGGACGTTAGACGGTAACGAGTTAGTGTTAGTCGGGTTATCTTTCACACTTTTAATTCGAAAATTAACATCACCTACATTCGACTTGGAAGCACGACATCAAATTCATGCCACACTCAAGGTGTCTTAGATCATAAATTAAAATCTTTCATAAATCTCATGAAGTCATGATAGGTATTGTCTGTCGAAATTTTCCAACATGTAAAACTTGGTTTGAAATCTAGAGACAAGGGTGCGAATGACAGAGGACTGAGAAGTGAGAAGTCATTTTAGATTTTACTGAATTCTTATTAAGAACCTGATTCATAGGGAGAGTGTGACAGACCAAACGGCATTTTACTGAATTGTCACGTACCTACTCGACTCATACTTTGTTTCAGGAACCCGATTACCATCAGCTAATCACTACAGTCATACAGTGAGATGTCTATTTTTGCAAATGGGATTGTTGTATACACATGTAGGTAGTTACACATTATGAGGTGAAGTGATAGAAATTTAAAATTAAAGAATTTTGGCGGATTTAAAAAATAAAAACTTTCCCAATCAAAATTCAGATGGAATGAAGTAAGAAACAAATCTTATAATGAGCTACAAAGATATAAAACATTTTTTCAACGTGGTTTTACTTTTCACCTGTATTCTTTATGTTTTCTCCTTTATGTCTCATCTTTTATTAATCTATGTTGATGTATTTTTTTCACTGTAAATTTGTGGTTTTACGGTTTGCAGAAATGTTTCGTCTCAGAGCTTCTTGTGTTGTTTCAATGCAAAGATATAAAACATTTTTTCAACGTGGTTTTACTTTTCACCTGTATTCTATGTTCTTTCTCCTTTATGTCTCTTCTTTTATTAATATGTTGATGTATTTTTTTCACTGTGAATTTGTGGTTTTACGGTTTGCAGAAATGTTTCGTCTCAGAGCTTCTTGTGTTGTTTCAATGTTCGCAACTTTCTTCCAGATTTGTTTCTTTCTCCTTTATGTCTCTTCTTTGATTAATATGTTGATGTATTTTTTTCACTGTAAATTTGTGGTTTTACGGTTTGCAGAAATGTTTCGTCTCAGAGCTTCTTGTGTTGTTTCAATGTTCGCAACTTTCTTCCAGATTTGTTTGTTTAAATGTCAACTCGGATGTTTCATTTCCCTTGGAAACTTTCAACGCATCACACAGTACACTGCATTTCAGCAAAAGGAAAAGAACATTCTATCATCAGTTTTCAGATAAAACATCTCGTGTCTTTTCCTGTTTTGATTTTCCTGTACCTCAACAAGTTTCACTCAGATGTTTCATTTCCCTTGGAAACTTTCAACGCATCACACAGTACACTGCATTTCAGCAAAAAGAAAAGAACATTCTATCATCAGTTTTCAGATAAAACATCTCGTGTCTTTTCCTGTTTTGATTTTCCTGTACCTCAACAAGTTTCATATTGAGTATTCTACATCTTATCACTTTTCTGTCTCTCAAAATCGATTCTTGCATCAACTTCATAAAGTCAATTTCCTGGTATCCTGAAATTTCTTCTAGTTCGTTCTTTGTTATGATGTCCTCTTCTCTTTCAATCCTTGTCAAGTCCCTCTCTGACAGAATTTGAAGGATGTTTGTTTGCTTTCGCTTGATAGGTAAACTTCTAGTGAAATTGAATTTCTTCGACTATTTTCTTCAGTTGTTTGATTTACTCTGTGATAACTTTCGTCTGACTGACGTAAACGTAAGTAGACATAATAATTTCAATTATTCTTTGTTATGATGTCCTTTTCTCTTTCAATCCTTGTCAAGTCCCTCTCTGACAGAATTTGAAGGATGTTTGTTTGCTTTCGCTTGATTGGTAAACTTCTAGTGAAATTGTTCTTCGTTCGACTATTTTCTTCAGTTGTTTGATTTACTCTGTGATAACTTTCGTTTGACTGACGTAAACGTAAGTAGACATAATAATTTCAATTAAGAATTAAGAAACTTTAATGTACACTTAGAAGAACGAAGTTACCTATGTGATTGTCGTAATAACTGCAACTACTTAATACCCATTAGAGACAAGAGAGATGTTTCCGGCTTGGAAAGCTTTTAATGCATCCACTTCCAAGCAGAGCATTTAAAAGATCAAAACAGCGCATTCCTTTCATTATCGGAAAGAATTTCTTCAACTATTTTCTTCAGTTGTTTGATTTACTCTGTGATAACTTTCGTCTGACTGACGTAAACGTAAGTAGACATAATAATTTCAATTGATCACCCTGTATGTATACTGTTATGTGGTACGAGTATTATTACAGTCCGAATTATTATTCCCATCAGGTCTACTGATTGTTCTTGAGTCACTCTTACTTGTTTGGGTATCCATGTTGCTATGCTACCTCACTATGCGTGTGCTCATGTCCAATACATTGATATGTGTGATGTACTCATTGCTCATGTTCAATAGATTGACTAACTCATCAACTATCCACATTAGCGCTGTCATTGGCTTCGTTATTCTAAAAATAAATAATTCAGCAAGTTTTCAATTAGAAAGAACATGAAATCAGGACATTGCAACTGAAAAGTGTGTGCTCATTGCTCATGTTCAATAGATTGACTAACTCATCAACTATCCACATTAGCACTGTCATTGGCTTCGTTATTCTAAAAATAAATAATTCAGCAAGTTTTCAATTAGAAAGAACATGAAATCAGGACATTGCAACTGAAAATGTTTGCCAGACAGATGTCAGTCAGTTTGCTCGGGATGTTCGTGAAAAACAAGGCAGTAAATACCTAAATGATTGCACTTGCACTTTCGACAAACAATGTTCGTGATTATTTATTTTCAAACTGTGTCAAATGCCAACTTTTGAGTATTTTAATCGACAAACAACGTTTATTTTCAAACTGTGTCAAATGCCAACTTTCGAGTATTTTAATTGATTTTGCATTTTCAATAATAATAAAAACAAATTAGAGCATATAAATGTTAGAGTAAAAAGTTTCTGAAAGTTATAACCAGATCTGGTACTTATGAAAACCCAGCAGATCATAATATGTACCTACTTACGTCTGTACTTCTAACAATTTATTGTAAAGTGATAGGTGGTTCTCGCATATTTTCTATTTGTTTATTTTGTTAATTAAATCTAGAAATGGGTAAGAATTAGCACTTTCGACAAACAATGTTCGTGATTATTTATTTTCAAACTGTGTCAAATGCCAACTTTTGAGTATTTTAATTGATTTTGCATTTTCAATAATAATAAAAACAAATTAGAGCATATAAATGTTGGGGCAAAAAGTTTCTTAAAGTTATAACCAGATCTGGTACTTATGAAAACCCAGCAGATCATATGTACCTACTTACTTCTGTACTTATAACAATTTATTGTAAAGTGATAGGTGGTTCTCGCATATTTTCTATTTGTTTATTTTGTTAATTAAATCTAGAAATGGGTAAGAATTAGTGTGAGTGGGACAGTGAGTTTCACATGGGGCTATATTTACTTTAGACTTGCAAATCCAAATAAAAGAAACCTAGCCAAACGAGTTCTGCGGCAGAAGAATCAGAAACATACACTAAATAAAGTAATGGAAAGTAAAAGTTGCCAAATACCGAGACAAAAATCAAGTTTGCCATGATGATCTTTTAGGATTGGATTGAATCTGGTACTTATGAAAACCCAGCAGATCATATGTACCTCCATACGTCTGTACTTATAACAATTTATTGTAAAGTGATAGGTGGTTCTCGCATATTTTCTATTTGCTTATTTTGTTAATTAAATCTAGAAATGGGTAAGAATTAGTGTGAGTGGGTCAGTAAGTTTCACATGGGGCTATATTTACTTTAGACTTGCAAATCCAAATAAAAGAAACCTAGACAAACGAGTTCTGCGGCAGAAGAATCAGAAACATGAACTAAATAAAGTAATGGAAAGTAAAAGTTGCCAAATACCGAGACAAAAATCAAGTTTGCCATGATGATCTTTTAGGATTGGATTGAAGTAAAGGAGCATGTAGAGGAGTATTCCGTAACAGTAGGGTAATAGGGCATGCATGTGTGGAAATGCCCAGAGACAGATAGAGCGAAACATAGAATGCAATGATATAGGACGAGGATGTAAAGAAGACAATAAACAAATAGCAAATGTTTTCAAAACTTCCAACTTGTAGCCAGATACCCCAAATGAGACCTGAAGATTGATAACCCGACCAATACAGAGTGTTTCAAAAAGAAAAAGAGGACTCAAATATACGAGTACTCTCGTCATTTCTGTCAGGAGGGGAAAACTGTAGAATTTAAATAGTTTTTTGAACACGAGTTTTACCTAATAGGAGAGAAATTTTCTAGCTTGGTAGAGATGAAACTAAGTACTCTACTTACAAAGGTACTTCGCCCAACTCAGGACCTAAACTTCTAATAGTAACAAAACTCCACAAACTTTAATGCTAAACAAAGTTCGACTTACCAGACGATAAATTTACTGGAAAAGAGTAGATACATACTTCCATAATAGAGTCACGTGGTCAACTGGTCATCTATTTTTACGAGCATATCAATTTATAAGCGAACAAGAGCATATCAATTTATAAACAAAAAGTTTCCAAAAAACCCAACAGGGGTCAAAGCTATTTAGCACAAGTTTTAATGATGCCCCGAAAATACTTCCATAATAGAGTCACGTGGTCAACTGGTCATCTATTTTTACGAGCATATCAATTTATAAACAAAAAGTTTCCAAAAAACCCAACAGGGGTCAAAGCTATTTAGCACAAGTTTTAATGATGCCCCGAAAAAGGCTTTCTAAAAAAGAACTTTTTCAAACTCCCTAGGTATAGTAAAAGTTCAAACATATATACTTATGTAGATATGTCCCTATTAGAGGTAGGTAGGTATAGGTACTAAATATCGAACTAATGTAAAGTATGTACACTTTGTACACACTAAAGAGCACACACAAATCATTGCAAACTTCTAATCAAACAAATGATCAAAAAAAGCAAACAAGTTTTTGTTGTTTGGTTGATTCCATCGTGCTTACAATGAAGAGAAGAAGACCTTTCACTTGACTCCTCGGGACTTTTGAAATTTCTGCTCTCAAGTTGAGAGAGATCAGAAAAAGAAAACTAGACAAGGATCACTATGCGCAACATTCTCCAAGAACTAAATGATGAGATACAAAACAAGACTGAAATACTGCGGAGTTAGGATTAAGAGCGGGAAACAAAAGAAATGCAATTGAAAAGAAATCCTCCAGATTTCCGAGAAATCTGACAGAAATAAGTGCAAAGTTGCGAACATCATCAACGTCTTAATAATAGCTTGAGGAAGGAGATTAAAGAAAATAAACATGACAACAATTCTTAATACTTGACACTCTAAACACTTCTGCATCACTAACACTAACCCACAAACCCAATGACAGCCTTGGGGAAGGGATTTTGAGAAAATAAAAACCCCTCTTCCCTTTGAATGAACAAAGCCAAAGTGACTGAACGTTTTCGAGTAAATACTGAAACCTTTAGACTTTTAGAGCCAGGTCTCCAGTGTCATGTGAACCGATGAACTCATGTTGGTTCATTTTTGGACGTTTTTCATGCACCTACGTTTGCACAGAATGCCTGCCAACAGAAGACTATAGACCTGGCGACTAACTTTACGAGCATATTTGAAGCACCCACACAAATTCAAGAACACTTTTGAATACTTCGCCCTGATGAACAAAATGAAAACTTGAACTGTCGGCCCACGCTTCAATATAAAATTATAAATAATGCGATTGTGGGTCAGGGGGTCAAATCGTCAAATGAACTTTTGGATGCAGTGCAGATGCAAACATCAAAGAGTAATCATATTTATTTAGAATTCAGTAGTTATTTTACCCTATAGCAAATAACATACTAGCCTACGTATGCACCTATGCCTTTCTGTCCTCAAATATTGACAAGAGTTAGTTTATTGTCCTACCGACACCGACGGTCCTATTCACCAATCCATCACTGTATTGAAAACCACAACTAGTAAACACATCATTATCCCAAGCCATATCAACAACATAATGGAAGGAAGAGTCAAAGAGACGCAACTGATGTTGGAAGCTGATATGCCCTACCAAGAATATAATATCTGGAATTATCTATGGAATCTACGGATGTCTATAGGAGGAGTAGGGACCTTGGAACTGAAAGAACACTACTCGGAGCATGTAGAGGAGTATTCCGTAACAGTAGGGTAATAGGGCATGCATGTGTGGAAATGCAGATAGAGCGAAACATAGAATGCAATGACATAGGACGAGGATGTAAAGAAGACAATAAACAAATAGCAAATGTTTTCAAAACTTCCAACTTGTAGCCAGATACCCCAGATGAGACCTCAAGATTGATAACCCGACCAATACAGAGTGTTTCAAAAAGAAAAAGAGGACTCAAATATACGAGTACTCTCGTCATTTCTGTCAGGAGGGAAAACTGTAGAATTTAAATAGTTTTTTGAACACGAGTTTTACCTAATATGAGAGAAATTTACTAGCTTGGTAGAGATGAAACTAAGTACTCTACTTACAAAGGTACTTCGCCCAACTCAGGACCTAAACTTCTAATAGTAACAAAGCTCCACAAACTTTAATGCTAAACAACGTTCGACTTACCAGACGATAAATTTACTGGAAAAGAGTCTAAAATATAAAACAAAACTCCATCCCACCCCAAAAAAGATTAGAAATCAATTTTGTACCCCGCCTTTTATTCACTTCATAATTTGTGTCCTCCTACTTATTCACCATACAGACTGGAGTTAAGCTCCAGTCAAGTAGTCAAATATTCTTTCTGGTGATTCAATTGAGGTATTCACATCTGTCGTTCAAGTCACAGTAAGTTCACTCTCATCTAATCACATGTAAAATATTTGACCGTTCGAGTCCGTACTGTAACTGGAGTGTGACCTGAACGGATAGTGGAAATAGGGTTTCCACATGTCTGCCAGTCGATTTTTAATTTCATTATACCCCATGATGTCTGTCAGTATTCTACTTCGTCAGTTCCTATAACGCCTATCTTCCCAGCCCCATTGTTTCTGCACAAGGTATTTAAAACATATATTACACATGTGTACAGATCATTAGTTATTCCACATGTTTGTAATCCAGATCTATAACTGTACATGGCGTACTATACGGTAGTCCATTTATATCTCCGAACCAGAACATGTTTCAAACTTAAAACCGGTTGAGAGAGAGAGAGAGAGAAAAGTTGATTTGTTGAACTTTAAACCTTTTTTTTTTACCCTGGACAATCCAGTTACTATTGCCAAATGACTATGATTGCAATTTTATAAATCAGGTAGACAGACCTTTTTTTGATAGCCAAGACATGACGTATTAACCTTAAACCTTTTTTTTTTACCCTGGACATTCCAGTTACTATTGCCAAATGACTATGATTGCAATTTTATAAATCAGGTAGACAGACCTTTTTTTGATAGCCAAGACATGACGTATTAAAAGTTGACTTGGGAGCTAAACATACCTATATGACTATGACAGAGCTTCAGAATCATACTGTACTTTGAGTGAGCGTTTGATACACACTGTAGTGGACCTTTGGACTTTATTCGGTCATCATTAAAAATAGGGATCCACAGCATCCTACATACACTGGCTGAAATTTGATCCCTTCTGAAATGTCCCAGACCCTTAATGGTCCATACATCATTATGTATAATTCTGCACTTTTGGCCTTTAATATATGGATCCAGTATCCCACACAGACTGAAATTTGATCGTTTGTCATATATCCCAGAACCCCAGAAAAGGTAACGGCTAACCTTAATGGACCATACATAATTACATTAATTACATATTTTCTATAATGATGCAAACTTGTGATATTTCCTAATATCCCAGAACCCCAGAAAAGGTAACGGCTAACCTTAATGGACCATACATAATTACATTAATTACATATTTTCTATAATGATGCAACTTCCAGGCCACGAAATTCTAGAGAGAAAAGTGCATGACATTGATACTGTGGAAATCTAAATAAACTTTAAAAGTGCATAATGATCATGATTACAATACATAGGTACTACTACATATTAATGAACGAGTACAAAGGCAGTACCTACAAGAAAATCAAATTCTTCTAGAAATGAAAAAGCAAATAAGGAACAATACTTTTTAATACTATACCTGCAGGTACTACAGGCATCCTTGTGGACAGGTACCTACTACTGTTATCACTACAGGAGAATCAGGAGCACAAACTGTACTCGGGATTTCGAGAAAACTCGGAAAATAGCAAATTTGATTCTTCTTTGGTGAAAAGTTACAGGCGCTGGGCGCTGTTTTCAAGATTTTGCTCTGTCGAAAAGTACGAGTAGATCCTCAACACTAGCATCAATTTACAAGTTTACCTTTCCACTAAACTTATTCCACGAATTGCCATGCGCAAGTGGATACATGAAAAAAGTAGGCAAAGTTCCTCAAGATACGCTAAGTCTCTATTTCAAAATTTCACCTGACAAATCTGTCACTAAAAATCTCACAAATGAAGACGGCAAACTTCATAACAATTATGTACACAATCATATGAATGGATTCGCACAATACTAATTCACAAGTCACCTGTGTCACATAGAATCATCATGATACGCGTCGCTGAAGATTCTCGCAGTAAATAAAGTCATTTGACATGAATTGAATAATATTGTGATGCGCTCACTGGTGATAACGTGACATAACGTTCGTTATAATTTATAACAATTACTTAGATGAGAATTCGGCAGTGGTAATTAGTTGGGAACCATGCTTCCTTTTCGACTGAGGTTTTGATGTCATAAGACGTTAAAAAAGAATGATAAATCTTTTCACATATCAACCAGGATCAACCTTTAGCGTGACTAAGGTCGTGACTATTGGTACACTATGGCGAACGTATTTATGTTAGGACCAAGACCAACCTATATGGACATAAATCAGCTTCATGTTAACTAGCAAAGAGGGAATGCCCTCTTGTACATTATTCATTCAATGTAGATCAGAAAACCTGAGAGCCCGATTCCCACAATTCACCATACAGACTGGAGTTAAGCTCCAGTCAAGTAGTCAAATATTCTTTCTGGTGATTCAATTGGGGTATTCACATCTGACGTTCAAGTCACAGTAAGTTCACTCTCATCTAATCACATGTAAAATATTTGACCGTTCGAGTCCGTACTGTGACTGGAGTGTGACCTGAACGGATAGTGGAAATAGGGTTTCATTCACCATACAGACTGGAGTTAAACTCCAGTCAAGTAGTAAGAGTTAAGCTCCAGTCAAGTAGTCAAATATTCTTTCTGGCGAATCAATGGGGGTATTCACATCTGTCGTTCAAGTCACAGTAAGTTCACTCTCATCTAATCACATGTAAAATATTTGACCGTTCGAGTCCGTACTGTGACTCGTATATGGACATAAATGAGCTTCATGTTGACTGGCAAAGAGGGAATGCCCTCTTGTACATTATTCATTCAATGTAGATCAGAAAACCTGAGAGCCCGATTCCCACCATTGACCATACAGACTGGAGTTAAGCTCCAGTCAAGTAGTCAAATATTCTTTCTGGTGATTCAATGGGGGTATTCACATCTGTCGTTCAAGTCACAGTAAGTTCAATCTCATCTAATCACATGTAAAATATTTGACCGTTCGAGTCCGTACTGTGACTGGAGTGTGACCTGAACGGATAGTGGAAATAGGGTTTCCCCATGTCTGCCAGTCGATTTTTAATTTCATTATACCCCATGATGTCTGTCAGTATGATTCTACTTCGTCAGTTCCTATAACTCGTATCTTCCCAGGCCCATTGTTTCTGCACAAGATATTTAAAACATAAATTACACATGTGTACAGATCATTAGTTATTCCACATGTTTGTAATCCAGATCTACAACTGTACATGGCGTACTATACGGTAGTTCATTTATATCTCCGAACCAGAACATGTTTCAAACTTAAAACCGGTTGAGAGAGAGAGAGAGAAAAGTTGATTTGTTGAACCTTAAACCCTATCTTCCCAGCCCCATTGTTTCTGCAGAAGGTATTTAAAACATAAATTACACATGTGTACAGATCATTAGTTATTCCACATGTTTGTAATCCAGATCTGCAACTGTACATGGCGTACTATACCGTAGTCCATTTATATCTCCGAACCAGAACATGTTTCAAACTTAAAACCGGTTGAGAGAGAGAGAGAGAGAGAGAGAGAGAGAGAGAGAGAGAGAGAGAGGGAGACGAACACCTTCTCACGATTCCACTACTGAAAGTTTCCAATACTGCACTTGCTTCATGTGTTACCAATACTATGGCTGAGACTTGGGAGGTTTCCCAGTAACCCGTTCTTGCCAATACGGTTACCTAAAATGTCAAACCAGCCGGGACAGCCTCTCAAAACGGGACTGTCCCTACCGAACCGGGACGTTTGGCAAACCTACCTAGGCCTGAACAGCAAGAGCTATATGATCAATAATAATCCACAGCCAAGACACAATATGTATCTACACGTTGGACGGGTTAGGAAGAACTTGATGCCTTCAATGGGTTTCAAACCATTAGGCTGAAATTAGGCCATTTAAAAAGATATGTATTCGACAAGCTGTTTCTAGACTCAGTGATGATTTAAAGGATAGATAAGTCTTTTTTTGTTCCAAATGAATTGGCAGTTCGCAAATTCAAATTTCTGACTGTGACAAGATTCCCCAGGAATCTCCCTGGACACAGGACTCTCAAGGGGTTAAACACTCGTCCTTAATATTCATAATCAAATCAAGCGAGTATTCTGCTTGCCCTCCCATTAACCCCGTGTGTTTCTGTGATTAATGAACCCGCGCGTCTAATTATAATTATCTTAATTGATTAATGTCATGGCATCATGTTCATACTATCTTCTCTCATTACTGCTGCAGTCTGTGTTGTTTCTGTATCCTATGAATGCAATTATTACAATATTGAGATTTTATTGCAATAACTGGTTGACCTATGAGGTGAGATTTTATTGATTTCAATCTACAATACAGTGCTTTGGCGTAGTGGTCAAGGTACTAGCATAACCCCTATTGAAGAGTAGATCAGATGAGGCAGGGAATTATTTGAGATCCTCTATTTTTTAAGATTTTGAAAATAATCATGGCGCTCCAAAGCTCAAAGGTTAAGTTGTAGAAAATGCTTCTGTCAAATTTGACATGCTATTTTGCCTTCTCTGGTCTTTTTTTGAAAACATTAGTCAGTTCTTTATTTGCGATGAACAAATCGTACGATCAATTACGAAGCATTATGTTACTTAATGTGATTCTCATAAAAAAAAAAAACTTACCAATTTAAGAATTTATTTCATCATAACTGACTGTCCAACTGATGAGGATTCAAATAACTGCAAGCAACACTTACCTTAAGGGTTTGCTTCAAAGCTGGCAATGCCGAGAAGGCCCAAGGGGATCTTTCAAAGACTGAAACATTTCCGATTGCCAGGTGGTAATTAGAAAGTTACTAAAAGGGCTCTTGAAACAATAGATTTTATTTTTATTCAAGAAGATGGCCAGAATATGGCAAAGCATGGACATAAAAAGGAAATGTTTATCATTTTCTAGTTCTGTTCAAGATCAAATGACATGACATAATTCGGCATATTATGTGAATTCTGAATACTACATAATATACAGAGTTATAACAGACGTCGTTAGTGTAAAATAGATCAAAATAAAAAATGTTCATGAAACATTTACATGGAAAACTTGAACTTGACGGTGGGTGTAACGGGAAATCTGAACGGTACAATTAAATTATAAAGTGAAAATTACTAAAAGGGCTCTTGAAACAATAGATTTTATTCAAGAAGATGACTAGAATATGGCAAAGCATGGACATCAAAAGGAAATGTTTATCATTTTCTAGTTCTGTTCAAGATCAAATGACATGACATAATTCGGCATATTATCTGAATTCTGAATACTACATATACAGAGTTTAAAACAGACGTCGCTAGTGTAAAATAGATCAAAATACAAAATGTTCATGAAACATTTACATGGAAAACTTGAACTTGACGGTGGGTGTAACGGGAAATCTGAACGGTACAATTAAATTATATAAAGTTCATAAAGTTGAACATTACAAGTATCTTGCCTACTCACTGACTCCAGGGAAAAACTACTTCATAGCAAATACTGTAAGTATCTGCATACAAGAGTTGTAATTATTGTTGTTGGTGTTGTTGTGTTGATGTTGAGTCATAAATTTATACTGTTGCGTACAGCAAGAATACCTGGCATTCAACGTGACATTCTTTAGTTGAGATATCTGCATTATCTACATGGTTTTTCCGAGGAATGCAAAGTACAGCAAGAATACCTGGCATTCAACGTGACATTCTTTAGTTGAGATATCTGCATTATCTACATGGTTTTTCCGAGGAATGCAAATTTTCCGCAGGTTTTATTATCCTAACCAGAGTTTATCACGTTGTGGATGATATACCCAACACATCCTCATAAATTACTCCAGAGCAACATCGAGCGTGACATATTTCTGAACGGGTGACTGTGTGACATGAGCTTGGTGAAAATATAGAATGCACTAGACTAGAGGAAGCTGATTTAGCAAAAGTAAAAGTAGGGCTAATGATACCCGGGTTATCGTTTACTACCCGAAATGTTAGGGTAAGACCCGGGTACCTGGGAATTTTTTTGATGGCCAATTCATGAGTCCTTGATAAAAGTCTTTAAATGGTTAAATCATAACCTTAAATCCGTCAGCAGAATCATACACCATGGTAGCAGCACGCAGCAAGGAACTCCTTACAAGGAAAACTCCTCCTCACGAACAACCATGTATAAACGAGTGCCTACTTTGATACTTTCAATCTGCATAAATAATGCAAATAGTTGGAAGAAAATTAGTCTTAATAATAATTAATCCCAGCTAAGCGATTATTATTAATTCATGAAAGTCATACAGCAGACTAATTATTGTTACTTTCCTCTTCAGATTTTACGAGGTACATTGTGCAAAGCAGTGTATTAATTATCCATGAAGATCTAGATTCCAAGAATAGGCATCTACTATGTAGTTCCATGTAACAATATTCTAGATATGATCTAAGTATTCTGTGTCAAAGGCTATCGTAGGATCTTTTGAAGATTGTCCTGTGAGAAAGTCATTGCAAACGTACCAATGGTTTAACATAAACAGACCTCACTGGTAGATAGGAGTACCATCACCATCAGCTAATAGTATAACACACAGCACAGGTAGAGAGGATGGAGTCAGGAAATGAGAGTAATTGAGATTTCATGACGTAATCCTCACAGCCAAGGTTAAGTGTTTTACATCTCCGTGATTTATAATTATAAGCACAAGCACAGGATCAGGATTGTGTATGAATGAATGAGTATGATATGAACTGTGAAGAGATTGCCTATGCCTCTAGCAGTCTAGTCATGCCAATGTAGCGTGGAATATTCAAATGAGAGCAAGCTGAAGTACATTGTGAAGGGTTTGCAAGGGTTTGTTCAAAGCTGGCAATACCGAGAAGGCTCAAGGGGATCTTTCAAAGACTGAAACATTTCCGATTGTCAGGTGGTAATTAGAAAATTACTAAAAGGGCTCTTGAAACAATAGATTTTATTCAAGAAGATGACCAGAATATGGCAAAGCATGGACATCAAAAGGAAATGTTTATCATTTTGTAGTTCTGTTCAAGATCAAATGACATGAAATAATTCAGCATATTATGTGAATTCTGAATACTACGTATACAGAGTTTAAAACAGACGTCGTTAGTGTAAAATAGATCAAAATACAAAATGTTCATGACACATTTACATGGAAAACTTGAACTTGACGGTGGGTGTAACGGGAAATCTGAACGGTACAATTAAATTTGTAAATAAAGTCATTTGTCATGAATTGAATAATATTGTGCGCTCACTGGTGATGAAGTGACATAACGTTCGTTATAATTTATAACAATTAGATGAGAATTCGGCAGTGGTAATTAGTTGGGAACCATGCTTCCTTTTCGACTGAGGTTTTGATGTCATAAGACGTTAAAAAAGAAGGCTTCCATTCCAGTTGACATAGTTGAGAATGAGATCCGTCTTAAACGTTCTTTTTTGAAGGAAACTTCTTATAACTTCCTTTTCCCTTCCTACTCCTACTCCATCTTCTTCGTCCTCTTCTTCTTCCTTCTGTTCTCTTTCTTTTTCTATAATGTTCGATATTTTTAAGAAAAAAAGCTTTTCTGAGAGGAGAAAAAAGTAAACTTTTAAAAACAGCACCAACGTAACATAACGCTATTTATACCTCAAAATAACTCAAAATTGAATGTACCTACATTTTTTTTTTTTTTTTCAGATTTTTTAGAGTTTATAAACCAAGAATCAGTTGGAAATATCGGTTTTAAGATCCCCTGGTTCCATTTGCTTATTCCTCGAACTCTTGTAGCCCTTATAACGTATGTACCTATATTGTTTTGTACTAATTAACCATATCCAGAGTGTAAATATGCATGTGCATTATACCGTAGGCAAATGAAAACTTTTAGTACAAACCCTGTCTGGTACATTTAGTTTTAGAAAAATTGTGATGTGCGTTTTATCATGCAATCCCTGTTTGTTAGATTTGCTATCCATTTTCTGGAAATTGGAAACCCTGGTATCTCTATCTCGTTTCATTTCACCAATAATAACTTTGCTATTTACATTTTATTCATATGCAATGACATGTCTGTCATTCCTTTCTCTCTCTCTCTTTCCACAAATACCTCCTCTTATGTATTATGTCCTTCCATTTCACTTGGCTACCATGCATTTTTTTTTTTTTTCTTTTTTTTTACATAGTCCTCCTTCACCTTATACAATTTAATGACTTGATTCTAACTCGAACCATCAACCTCCAGACCCAAACGACACTACTAAGGTTGGGTCTGTCTTTTCAAACACAACTTATGCACACAATTCCAGTGGATCCATCACACATCTCTCAACAGTCTCAACTCAGATAACACGCAAAACCAATATCTATACATAAACATGGCCAGAGGGTTGGTAGTCAAGATCCAATTCCAGGTATACGTATACCGTATACCGATATCAGAATATCGTGCCGATCGTGCGACCTCTTGATTAGGAGTCCACCTCTGATAACCGCAGACGCGTGATGACCATTATTTCATAATCCATAGCATGACTATCTGTAGCTGTAGCATGACTTTATATTAGGATTTGGATTGGTTGTACCGACCTGTGCCAAATATGAATTAGTTTCGGGCGTGCCAGATTATTGCACTTTAATTTTTTTGGTTATTACACCAAATCTCAGAGTATTATTGACTTTAAAAATTCATAAAACCATTCAGAAATCGGGGGAAATTGAAAATACAGACCGGGACTGCAAAATGTAAACAAAGATTTCAATAATTTTCCACCAATGAGAGAAGAGTAAAGTCAGGTGACTAAACAATTTTGGTTAATCAGCTGTTCGTGAACTGTCCTTCGACCTTGATATGTAAAAAGACCCAAACGCTCCCTCTATGTTATTCTTACTCTGAGGGTTGTTCACACCAGATTAATGTTTTCAGTAGTGTCGGGTCCTGTTTGTTTGTCTTCAAGATCTGAAGAGGGGGTTCAATTAATCCCAACAACACGAGGAAGCTGCTCCATAACAATAAGAACAAACATGAGAGAATAACAACACTGCCTCGACCAAAATATCAACGGTTCAGGTCTGGTGATTCCAAATCATCTGATCCACTTAAATCCGCTAGGTAATCAGTGGGAATCTGGCTGGCTATAGTCTCTAGAGAAGACCTTGAGTGACCTTGACTGACTCTGCCTGCAGGTACTACAGGCATCCTTGTGGACAGGTACTACTGAATCAGGAGCACAAACTGTACTCGGGATTTCGAGAAAACTCGAAGATAGCAAATTTGATTCTTCTTTGGTGAAAAGTTACAGCCGCTGTTTTCAAGATTTTGCTCTGTCGAAAAGTACGAGTAGATCCTCAACACTAGCATCGATTTACAAATTTACCTTTCCACTAAACTTATTCCACGAATTGCCGTGCGCAAGCGGATACATGAAAAAAGTAGGCAAATTTCCTCAAGATACGCTAAGTCTCTATTTCAAAATTTCACCTGACAAATCTGTCACTAAAAATCTCACAAACGGAAGACGGCAAACTTCATAACAATTATGAAAAGTGAATTATCATCACGCCTGAAATTTTGGGTTCAAGGATAAAAAAAAAATTGGAACATTTCATTAAGTACGTTCTTTTTCAGTAAAAGGCAATGATTGTCATTGCCTTTTACTTTAGGGACAATTCAGGGAACAATCATTTCAAAATGAACTTTTAGTCCCGAAAGATTTCTTGGACTTCAGAAGTTTAGAAACCATAGCTCAAGCAAGTTCATCATTGCTACGAAATGCGTGCGTTTAATAACAATCTGGTACTCAGCCAACGTCAAACCAATGTTTTCGAGTGAGAAGATCAGTTTTGTTTGAACACAAATGACGCCGACCGTGAAAAATGGGGAAAAAGAAGTGTTATTACAATTACATGATGGTATCACCAAAGTCCAGCATGGAAATCCCCTCCCCAGCTGCCGCCGCGCGCCGCGCCGTGAAGCACCTTATCACGTTGTGGATACACCCAACACATCCTCATAAATTACTCCGATATTTAGTACAAATCCTTTTTCTAACTAACCTAAATTTTACTTTCCTTATTTTAAATAATGTGTGTCCTTTTTTTCTTCTTTCCTAGTTTTTCCGTTTCCTTATTTCTACTTTTTTCTTTCTCCTTTTTTTCAGTGTATTTTATACTGACCAGTTCCCTCTGTCAAACGTTTTCAAAAAGTGTTCCGAATAAACACAGCAGTTTGCTTGTTTATCCTGTAATTCCTTCAGGATCTGAATTTGCATATAATTCTAAAGCAACACCCACGTTATGGTCGAAATTTACTGAAATACACCCACATCACCATGGTTTTATTCTCCCTTTAACAAAATCCTTTCATCACGTCTACTTTAACTGAATTCGGATTTGTAAAATTATAAAGCGGTGTCCACACATTGTTGACACCGTCGGTCGACGACGACTGAAACCGTATACTGCCTCGACAACATAGACACCTCTTCATCTCGATGATCTCGTCGATCGACAGCGCGGCGTGGACGGTGTACACTCTTTGGGCTGTAAAAAGATTATGCACATACATAGGTAAGTGGCAGTTTCTTGTGCAGATTAAGATTGTAAAGATGTATGAAATCTTGTGAAATACGTGATAACTCTAAAGTACCCTACATCCTACATGCACATTGCACTTATATCGTACATTTACATGCTAACTGTAGCATTTATACAAGAATATGCGTTAGTTCCACATTATACTAACCGTGCAGGTACCTTATATGTACTCCAAGTTAAATGAACACACATATCAACCTGGGATCCTCCCTATCACCTAGCCTCATACAAACCGCACATCCAACTTTCAACACGAATACAACTTTCGTTTGCGACATTTGGCTCTGAATTCAAAGTAAAAGTTCAAGCTAAAACCAAAACGAATTTATCGACTGGACATGTGGCGAAATTCAGTCGAGCAAAACTTTGATTCAAGTCAATTAAGATCATCTCTTGGCAAGATAAGCCTTCTCAATCAGTAGTCATCGAAATGCCAAAGCAGCCCTTGATATTATCAGCAAAATTATGCTAGAAGTCATTTAAATCCTTCACTTACTATTACTACATGAATTTAATGATCGAATTTGAATTTTAAATATCAATCATTTGGGGGAGGAGAGATATTTTCAGTATTCAATATAAAATTTATAGAAGACAAGAAACATCTACTGAAGATATTATACTATGCAAAACTTGGAAATCTTCATGTGAGCATGAAACATAGATGAAGAAGATTTAGATGGGACTGTAACATAGGAATAGATTTTACTGTCGTAATCGTAGTCAGCCGCATTGAATGTTTGTTCAGGACACAATTCAAAATATCTGCAGCCACATTTCAAAACACAAAATATCCGCAGCAATCATTTAAAGCAAATTCGGACAAGGCTCATGTGTTAGCCTCAGATAACACATAACCCTCCTAGCAGCCCTAGCAAACTACCCGCTCTGAGTCATCCAATATTACTTCATTCCAGTCATAACACAGCAGACCAGTTCACATATAACGTATGTTTATGCAAATGAAATATTCCTCGTATAATTATCATGATTAATATACATAATATGGATACTGGAACATTGCTAAACCAGAGTAGCGGGCCCAAATCAAACGTTTTCATATACATCTTGCAAAATATCCGTACCTGCCACATGTAATTTTGTATTTTCCAAACTTTAGAACCGGATTGCCACCAACAAAATTATCATAGCCAGGATGTTCAGACCGGACAGGCACCTTGAGAAGAAAATATATAGAATCTAGAAATCTAGATCATATTGGAATCTAAATCAAAACCCCCATTTGATTACAGTCTGGATAGTCTGGATAAACGATGACCCAGAAAGTTTGAATTTCGATACAACCACTGTTCGTTCAGGATTTCGTAAACTCCATCTCCATTCCGACACGATGAAATTTATTCGGTTCAATTAATAGGGGACGTCACGAATTCTGCTCGGTGGTCGTACTAATAGACACTCGACAAGATCGCAGGTTGTAACCATACGAAAAGGTATTCGTTTGTTTCATTAAGCTTAAATACGGCGCGAACGACATGTTTTAACACATAGTTAAAGCGCCTGATGGGGAAAAAAAAGCTTAGAATAATGGAAAGGTTGAAGGGACTAATCAACGCGGGAGTGCGGGAGACCCAGGAAGGAGTACATAAGAGATGTGGAGACCGATATGGGATGCCAGAACTACATGGGGGACGTCACGAATTCTGCTCGGTGGTCGTACTAGACACTCGACAAGATCGCAGGTTGTAACCATACATAAAGGTATTCTTTGTTTCATTAAGCTTAAATACGGCGCGAACGACATGTTTTAACACATAGTTAAAGCGCCTGATGGGAAAAAAAGCTTAAAATAATGGAAAGGTCGAAGGGACTAATCAACGCGGGAGTGCGGGAGACCCAGGAAGGAGTACATAAGAGATGTGGAGACCGATATGGGATGCCAGAACTACATGGAGCTGAAGCGACTAGCTCAAGATCGGAATGAATGGAGGAGAAGAACTAAGATGCTGCTGCCAACCAATCGCCAGATTGTAACCTAAGAGAAATGACGCTAGTAAATTTTCATGTCGCTACTGGGACTCGAACCCCAATCCGCCGGATTATTAGCCCAATGTTCTACTTCTGCTCTACTATAGGTCTGGTTGTGTACTCCTATTTCCTTTGTTCTGTCTTTGGGATTACCTTAATGATAAATAATTACTTGCGTGTATGGCTACTGGGACTCGAACCCCGAACCGCCGGATTATTAGCCCAATGTTCTACCTCTGCTCTACTATAGGTCTGGTTGTGTACTCCTATTTCCTTTGTTCTGTCTTTGGGATTACCTTAATGATAAATAATTACTTGCGTGTCACTATCACTATACTCATTTGATAAATTTATATTAATCTGTCTCATAATGGTTGTTGTTCTTCCTCATTATTTCAGATCCTGTCGACATCTTTATTGCAGTTTCGTGACCGCAATTTCAACGAGGGAGGATGCAAGTTTACCAGGCCTGTGTTGTTCAGACAATGAAGGTTTTTCCTATGACAGAGACAGGCCTTTGTTATGCCCGACCTTACCACAGAGGGTTTTCAGTTAATCCAGAGTTTAAGAAATACTGTGGCCTGTGTAAATCAAATGGATGACGTCAAAGAAAACTTTTGACCCTGTGTTAACTCTCAGTGGTAAAACCGGCCATCTATGTCATTTCCGACATTTTTTTATGGCTCGACTTTTTTATTGGAATTTCTTCCAAGTCCTCAGTTGTCCTCTTGAGGCTGAGGACACACTGAAACACCCAGCAGCCACAGAGGGTTTTCAGTTAATTCAGAGTTTAAGAAATACTGTGGCCTGTGTAAATCAAATGGATGACGTCAAAGAAAACTTTTGACCCTGTGTTAACTCTCAGTGGTAAAACCGGCCATCTATGTCATTTCCGACATTTTTTATGGCTCGACTTTTTTATTGGAATTTCTTCCAAGTCCTCAGTTGTCCTCTTGAGGCTGAGGACACACTGAAACACCCAGCAGTACATACTTGGTAATTACTCAACTAAAAAAAGATGTTTCATTATTATATGAAGTACCTACAAGTTAATTTTAATAAATTTCAATTATGATCTTTTTGAAGGAAACTTCTTATAACTTCCTTTTCTCTTCCTCCTCCGTCTTCTTCTTCGTCCTCTTCTTCTTCCTTCTGTTCTCATTCTTTTTCTATAATGTTCGATATTTTTAAGGAGAATAAAGTAAACTTTGAAAAGCAGCACCAACGTAACATAACGCTATTTATACCTCAAAATAACTCAAATTAAATGTACCTACATTTTATTTTATTTTTTAGAGTTTATAAACCAAGAATCAGTTGGAAATATCGGTTTTAAGACCCCCTGGTTCCATTTGCTTATTCCTCAAACTCTTGTAGCCCTTATAACGTATGTAACTATTATATTGTTTTGTACTAATTATAACCATATCCAGAGTGTAAATATGCATGAGCATTATACCGTAGGCAAATGAAAACTTTTAGTACAAACCCTGTCTGGTACATTTACTTTTAGAGAAATTGTGATGTGCGTTTTATCATGCAATCCCTGTTTGTTAGATTTGCTATTAGAGAAATTCTGATGTGGGTTTTATCATATCAGATACATAGATGATATGTATTTGTTATCTTTCATTTCCACACAAAAAACAGAATATCTGAATTTCTACACAGAGGTTTTCATGTGAACTTCCATCATGTTCCTGTTGAAATCCATTTCCTGGAAATTGGAAACCCTCGTATCTCTATCTCGTTTCATTTCACCAATAATAACTTTGCTATTTACATTTTATTCATATGCAATAACATGTCTGTCATTCCTTTCTCTCTCTCTCTCTCTCTCTCTCTCTCTCTCTTTCCACAAATACACAAATACCTCCTCTTATGTATTATGTATTATGTCCTTCCATTTCACTTGGCTACCATGCATTTTTTTTTTTTTTTTTTTTTTTTTTTTTTTTTTTTTTTTTTTTTTTTTTTTTTTTATATAGTTCTCCTTCACCTTAATACCAATTTAATGACTTGATCTCTAACACTCGAACGCATGCAATCTCCCAGACCAAACGACACCTACTAGCGTTGGGGTCTGGTCTTTTCAAACACACAACTTTATGCACACAATTCCAGTGGATCCATCACATCTCCTCAACACTCAGATCAAACACGTAAAAAACGAAATATCTATACCTAAACATGGCCAAGGGTTGGTAGTCAAGATCCAATTCCACAGGTATACCGATTTACCGATATCAGAATATCGTGCGACCTTCTTGATTAGGAGTCCACCTCTGATAACCGCAGACGCGTTGATGACCATTATTTCATAATCCATAGCATGACTATCTGTAGCTGTAAGCAATGACTTTAGTATTCTAGGATATTTGGATTTGGTTGTTACCGACCTGTGGCCACAATATAGAATTAGTTTCGGGCCGTGACAGATTATTGGCACTTTAATTTTTTTGGGTTATTACACCAAATAGATTTTTTTTTTTTTTTTTTTTTTTTCAATTTGGAGTCGAAGTAATGATTTTTTACCCCCAGGTTTACCATCTCATGTTAAAAGCATCATTGTTACTAACCACTGAGTACCTATACTCCAATATTGTTCTCCTGACACATCAGAAAAGCTGTTGTACATAAAAAGGGCCAAAGTAAAGGTAGGCCCTTATTGTATGAAAGTGTTCATACCTAAACTGTAACATTGTAACATTAGTAAATTTAACTGTCAAGTAAAAGAAAGTAAAAATAACCAGTTCAAGGTTTACCACAGGATGGTTGCTTATAGGATGTCAGCATCATTTGTTCACAGAGGGCGTGTATTACCTACTTGATATAAATTACCACTACAAGATTGCATGCTAGGATTGCTATTCCTGTCAGATATGTAACAGTATACCTGTCATTTTCTACTGAACAATATACAGAACCTAAATTATTATTTTTAATTTTTTATTTAAAAAAGTCTCTTTCTCGGAAAGTCGAACGCCTGAATATCTCCTATCCTGTATTCCTTCTTTCTTGGCTTTCGAGACGATAGGACCTTAGCAGTTACCAACAGTTTCCCCTATCAAACCTTGGAAAAAGTCTCTAGTACACGTTGTTGTTCAAATACCGGTAATTATGTACTTGTAGTTATACTTGGAACATAATCAGTTCGTTCAAGGGAGGAATAAAGGAGGAGGAGGAGGAGGAGGAGGAAGAGGATGCCTATCATGTTGGAGTATTGTTGGAGTGACACTTGAGACGACTGACCCAAATATCCGACATTGAAAATAGGACGCTTTTTCCCGCAGCGGATTTTGAGTGTCCACGCATTAATTAACATATGTTTGTATTTAGGACATCCTATTTATTTCAAGGTTTTCAAGGGATATTTAGTACAAATCCTTTTTCTAACCTAAATTTTACTTTCCTTATTTTAAATGTGTGTTCTTTTTTTTCTTCTTTCCTAGTTTTTCCGTTTCCTTATTTCTACTTTTTTCTTTCTCCTTTTTTCTTTCTCCTTTTTACTTTCTATTACTACAGTATAGCGGAGCTATACTAGTTTTCAGTGTATTTTATACTGACCAGTTCCCTCTGTCAAACGTTTTCAAAAAGTGTTCCAAATAAACACAGCAGTTTGCTTGTTTATCCTGTAATTCCTTCAGGATCTGAATTCGCATATGTATATATAATTATAAAGCAACACCCACGTTATGGTCGAAATTTACTGAAATACACCCACATCGCCATGGTTTTATTCTCCCTTTAACAAAATCCTTTCATCACGTCTACTTTAACTGAATTCGGATTTCTAAAATTATAAAGCGGTGTCCACACATTGTTGACACCGTCGGTCGACGTCGACTGAAACCGTATACTGCCTCGACAACATAGACACCTCTTCATCTCGATGATCTCGTCGATCGACAGCGCGGCGTGGACGGTGTACGTACACTCTTTGGGCTGTAAAAAGATTATGCACATAGGTAAGTGGCAATTTCTTGTGCAGATTAAGATTGTAAAGATCAGAGATGTGCGAACCGCAAAATGGAAAATGCAAAATGTAAAATGTACATTTACATTTTACATTTCAAATTGGTTTTGAAAAAGCATTTTGCATTTTACATTTTAAATGCTTTTTTTGACCCATTTTACATTTGAGCCAAAATGCTTTTTTTAAAAATGCTTTTTTCAAAAAAATTAAAAAAAGACAAAGAAAGATTTCAATTAAAAAAGTATGCAACCATGAAGGGGCAACATATAATCTCTCAAAAATTTCGCCTGCGGCGCTGAAGTTTTGGGAATATTTCAAAGGCCTATAAAAAGTGAAAAAGACTTTGGTCAGTAAAAAAAAGTATGCAACCTTGAAGGAGCTACTTAAATTTTCTCGAAAAAAATTTCGCCCGCGGCGCTGTCATTTTATGTTCTAAAGAAATATATAGGGGGAATAACTATACTCGTTTTTTACACGTATTTAATTACATAAAAAACTGACACATGACAAGCTACAGGTTACATACAACTTACTGAAAAGTTTCGCCTGCGGCCCTGAAGATTACACCTTTGACAAGTCTGCTTCTCTTACTATTGTAGACCAAAATATTCAAAAAATTCGCCCGCGGCGTCAAATTTTGTGTTTTTGATAACTAAGTTTTTTTTTTAAATTAGAGACCAAAATTTTCGCCTGTGGTCATAAAAATTTCAATTTCGTTAATTCTGGTTTCTATAAATTGTAGCTCACAATTTGAGAAATGGCTGTATAGTAGTCTTGAGGTCATTATTTTGGTCAAAGGTCATTTATCTTGAAAAAATTTGGCCTGCGGTGCAGTTATTTCATGGTGCAAATAGAGGACTCAAGACCTTACCCTAGTCGGATGAAAGAAGATTGAAAAAATTAAACAGGCTTGATTGAGAACATTGCTTGAAAAAAAAAAGGCTGCGGCGCAGTGGGAATAGGATGGAAAATCTTGGAAAAGTAGACTGGAAATTTTGAAAAAATTGGACTGGAAAACCGGGAAAAGTCAGGGAATTTTATTTTTCCATTTTGGTAAACACCCTGATTTCTCTGACTCCAATAACTTTTTTTTAAGCTAGCAGCATGCTATTGGCCAGATGGTCACCCATCCGGGTACTAACCACGCGCAACCGTGCTCAACTTCAGTGATCCATGCGGAACTGGTGCTTTCAGGTTGTGGTTATGTGCCGGGTTGAGCTGAGACAG